>NC_039478.1:886049-1073055 GCF_003590095.1 Trichoplusia ni | reverse complement strand
CCAAAAGATCATTATAAAAACTACGTCTATGTAGATTAACATTATGGCAATGATATCATTTTGAAATGGGCGCTTTAAAGTGTCCATGGAAATAACATGAAAAATCTTGAACTGAAAGCCTTGTATCATAAATATATATCCTCAATTTCACGATCAATTTGGAATGAATATAAAAAGAAAAACTCACTCGGTGTGATCTTCTCCGGTTCAAGGAAACTCTCGGACTCTGGCTCCGTCATGTCTCCATTCAGGTAGCGCTGTTCCATCTCAATGAAGTGGCCCATCGTCACGATAGTCACCGAGAAGTATACCTGTCGAATACAGAGCTATTAAAACTAATTTTGAATGAAAGATTTCGGATAACACAAATTATATGCAGGTTTAGTCATGATCAGTGAAGTGTTTTGTGTTATAGAATCGTATTCATATTAAAAACGGAAAGTCTGTATGTATGCATGGATGTTTGTTACTCTTTCACGCAAAACTATTGAACGGGTTAAGACGAAACTTAGTACATAGTTTATAACCTATATTAAGATATACGATATTTTTTATCTCGATCATTTTCGATTTAAAGCGGGCTTGTCGCGTAGCTAGTCTTTAAATAATACAATATTTTAAGCTATCAAAGAGATATAAAGCAGCGCGATTTAATCACGAATAAAATTTGAGGCCTGCCTTGATTTAATATTTTAAAAACAAAGTCTGCAAGAATATCTTTAATCATTGCAGATACTTACCTCTTAAGCTCGCCTTATGTAAAGCAATTGCAGTTACGTGAATATTTAATAAATAAGCAGATATTTGGGTAGACAAAAAGTATTTATAAATGTAAACACGTATCATCATGATAAAATGTTAAGAACAAAATATCTCGGACATGATGAGATTACTTAACAACTGTATTTGGTATTTCGATTGTGTATATCAGTTTCATGTAGATATAGTCACGTTCAAAGTTCAGAACATTTACGTGATCTTTAAATCTAATAAAATAGCGGCCATTCACTTTATGTAACAATAATATTAAAAGTAACAAAAGGTTTTATGCTTCTGGGTGGCCACGACAGGATTCGAACCTGCGACCGCCGAATCTAGGTTCGGTTGCTCTGTCCTCTGAGCTACGTGGCCTGGTGGGACAATATTTCAAATTTACCTTCTCATGAACTTTGCCGGAAATCAGCAATGCGATATGGAACGTAGCACTCTAGACATAGAGTACAATTTAGCGATCCCCGCTGTAACGACAATAGCGGGCACGTGATGGTTTGTATTGGCGCCAGGGAATCAAATAGTAAACTATAGAGCAAAAATTGCATGGACTAAAAAATGAATCCGATTTTAAATCTAGTGAATGAATAAATCTAATAAAATACCGGTCATTTTTCATATAATCGTATAAAAGGAAACTCTTTACGAGGCGTATCGTTAAACGTTTTATTGCTTTAATTTTTCTAGGCACGCAATCAGACTTTGTTCCTCGTTAATTATAAAATTGTAGATTCGTCAGATTCGTTCGCGATAAACCTTAATAGGTGTTGAACATTTAAATTTGTCCCTAATTATACGCTTTCCATGTAATAGGGTTTTCATTTGAATTATAGCCTCAAGGTCACTGTAGGGTACAGAAAACCGCTGAGTGGCTAACAAAAAGTCTTGTCTCTTTGTAACGTTTTGTAGGCATCAGATATATTATTAAATATTATATGTTTTCGTGATAAATTGTTCCATCGTTAAGTTTTACAATCCTGTACTCAATGGGTAAAAACGGTCGAAAAATAAGTATTGAAATTATAAAAAAATGTTTTACTTATTTGCTAGTTTGAACGGAATCATCTCAGAATCGCGAGTTCAACTTATACTTAAATGTTTTAATCTATACTAATATATAAAGCTGAAGAGTTTCTTTGATTGTTTGTTTGAACGCGCTAATCTCAAGGACTACTGGTTCAAATTGAAAAATTCTTTTGTGTTGTATAGACCCTTCACCGAGGAAGGTTTTAGGCTATATATCATCACGCTGCGACTAATAGGAGCGAAGATAAAATCGAAAATGTGGAAAAAACAGGGAAAATTATTCATCTTTGAGGGCTTCCGTTCAAAAATTCCTAACTTATATCTTCTACCCACGCGGACGAAGTCGCGGGCAACAGCTAGTTGTTTCATAATCTTAACGAAATGTAAGGTGGTAGTGATGTGTAGGTCATGTAAAAGTGTGTAAGTAGACTGTGATATATATTTACCATGGTATAGACGGCCGAGGCGTAGCACCCGCGCCGGAGACTGCGCCAGCAGCAGCAAGACTGGATGATCGGCATCTTGCTGGCAGATGTCCTGAGACAAAAATACATACACTGACTATACTACTCTTCAAAAATTTAGTACACTCAGTATTTTACATAATAAATAAATTTATTACCACATAACAGTAAACATTGCGACTCATTATGTAGTACAAAATAACAGGTAACAATTAAGGTAAAAGCACCTATTACGGAGGTATTTCGCAACATTTGAAAGTAAGAAACAAAAATAAGAATTTGTAGGTATTTCTAAAGGTGGAAAAAAATTCTATCGTTAAAAGTGGAATTTATATTTTGTATTGCCGTTGAGACTATGATTCTGTTGATGATATTTCTTATTTTAAAGAAATATTTAAATAGTCTGGTCGATTTTCCCTTATACGGAGGTAAAATTTTGCTCTGATCCTATTACTGCGGTAGACGGCTCCTAATACGGAGGGTCAGAACTTATATTCATTAAAGTTCCGTACAAATAATATTTATTTAATAATAGTTATGTGTTAGTAAAAGTTTTTCCTTTTTATTGAAAATTGATTTTATTAAATTGCGTAATCAAATTAATGGTGAATGAATTATTTCCATTTTGAGTAACTCTGACAATGACATCTAATATGTATGGGACCCAAATACGGCTAGACCTATAATAATTAAGGACATCCCTCTATAGAGCTACTGTTGTTGAGATCGCGTTCTGTAGTAAGTATTTTTTTCATAGTAATTCTGACCCTGATCTGAAATTGTTGAGAATCAATAGTATTCGAGGGATTAAATCACTTCGAAATCGAACAGTTATTTTTCTCGTGATGCCTGAACATACAGACAGACAAAATAAATTTTAATCACATATTTGGGTTTGGTCACTCGCTGCTGTTTTTTTTTTTTCAATATTTTCAGTGTACAGAATTGACCCTTCTACAGATTTATTAAATTTATAGATAAATGAATAGAACCGTAATAGGAGATCTTAGAACCCTACACGGAGTTACCTGGAAATAATTACCTCCGTAATAGGAAAACTACTCATGTTTTCGATAATCCTAATTCTGACCCATAAATATTTCGATAAACAAAAGAGTAAAAATGCCTAATCAAACATTAACAGTTTTTTGACTCAGATTTGTAAAACTCAAGTCAAAATTTATACAAAATAAATGTTTTGTGATAAATCAAAATACACCTTCCCATTTTTGCCTCTTCTAAGAAACTAACATTTTGTACTCGACAGTTTTCATATTTAACTAGATTTACAATTAAGAACACATACCACAGAATATGGTTTTTAAGTTATGTGATTAATAATTATTTCAACTAAACTTGAAACTAATTGAATAAGTTAATCAATTGAAAGTTATAAACAATTAAACATGACCAGTAATTTTCCTATTTCGGAGTCATAACACCGTATTAGGATTAATTTTTAAAATTTGTATCGTATTACGGCGGTGTTTTATTTTTAAATTTTTTGGTAAAAAATGACTTACAAATATAAAATAAGCTATTTAAATAGTGAGTGTAATAATAAGAAAATGCTATAAATAACAAAAGAACAAACTCGAACGGCATCTTAATACGAAAAACTTAGTTTCTAAATATTTGTGTATTTACTTTTGTTGTTCCGCGTTTGTATGGAAACACCTCTCACGTCGATTACGTTACAGAGACTGATTGATTTTGTTGTGTTGTCTATCTGCTATAATTGCAAATGTCAGTTAATTCATAAAGTAAAAGATTTAAAATAAATAGTTTCGGTTTTGGTCTACCTACACTGAATAAAACGGGAATAAAACGCGAAAATATAAATACCACCGTAATAGGAAGCGATTTTGACTACCGCCGTATTAGGAGCGTTTACCTTACAATATTCATGGTAGATCTCTGGTACCCAACCTAAGATCAAACTTGTGTTATCTACTGTCCCTATCTACTCGTACATATAATGAAAATAAATAAAGAAATACTCAATAAAAAAAGATCAAGTAGATTGTTAATAACATATCTGCTGATATGGATATATATAATAAATAAATATAGATCAAAGGTGGATCAAAACCGTGTAAACTCACCAGAGTTTACACGGTTTTCATGTAATGCCGGGATTGAAACCACAGCATATAATAAATTGGTAATTAAATCACTCGTGCTTCGAGTAAAAATTATAGAAGCTTGAAGATAACGTTCATCAAAAATTTGAATAATACACAATTCATGTACAAATGCATGACTGACTTTGAATTCAACATGTAACATAAAATCCACAACGCCCAGCCAAAATTTACTTATAAATGTACGCCACAGCGACTTACCTATTATAATATATGTGATATATATTGTTAGATATAAACAACGCACAGCACATAGAATATATCTGTTTAAAGATATTTTATTCCCAAAAAGACATAAGTCATATACTTGAGAACAATACAAAAAAATATGGATTACAATAAGTTCGTCATCAATATTACAACTGAAGAATATTTAGTTCATATATAATAAAAAAAAATGCATTTCAAATGTATACTAAATTGACATACCCGTGAGATAAATTGCCTATTTATTATTGTTGCATAGAACCTTCGTATGCTATCGTTTAAACCAGATCGTAATAAAACCTCTTTGCTCCTGAATTAGTCAAGAATCTCCTATGATATCGCGTGAAGAAAGCCGTCTTAATATTTAATCACGACATAATTTATTTAACAGTCGTCAAAGCTTATGAGAATAAATGACTTGATTACGTAAAGTAACACTTGGAAATGTATTTTTCCCTAAAGAATACTCAGGGTAGAAAGGCCGTAAAATATCCATACCGGAAAATTAAAAGTTTATACGCGAGGGCCATTTTTATTTAAGATGATATTATTGCAAGGGCTTCGTTTTTGTTTGTCAATTGTCCAATATATATATTTGTAAAATATACTCGATGGGTTTGTGGAGTGACTCACTTTAAATGTTGTTGGTTTTAGATACAGTTACTCACAAATTAATAAAATTAGAATGTGTATCAACATTAGCATGCTATCCTTAACGCGGTCACTATAAACGACGGTTGGTAAATTGATCTTTGGGGATTTTAATGTTCCAAGATCTATCACTGTATGAAGGCTCATAAAAATATTTAAATTTTGTAACCTTTTTGAACTTGGCTTAAGAAACATACTATTTTTAAACATTACTGGGAAACTGATCTGTTGACTCTACAGTCAAATCAAATCGTCATAATTATTATTGGTTGACTGCAAGACTTATAAGCAATCACAGTTTAATATGAGATACTGGCCTTTTGGCTCGCAGCTGTAATAGATCACTTCCATTCATACGTGCGTTTTCTTTAGACGCTTGTTGAAACATCACTTGATAATAAAGAAACAACCGAACTATAATGTGTTATCCTTCAAACTATACTGTGTGTAATTTAAATATAGCACATAAGAAAAGCATAAAAAAATCAAAATATCTATCAAACACATTATCTTACGCTCGCAAATAGCAAAACCTGCCAACTTGTGACTATAATATCTTACTTAAAGAATATGGTGAAGAAAAATCAACATTCAACGTCAAAACAAAATACACATGAAAGGAGATAAAATAACTCGATACATGTTCCCTTACAGCCTCTTAACAGGACCTGTCGCTTGGGACCCGGCCTCTGTGAGCCTTTGAACGCAACTCAAATGTTATTGACAATCGCACTGATCTTGATGCTCGTCTTCAAAGGTATAGGGAAATCATACTTGAGTATACTGTGTATGGGTTATTAGTTATAAATGAGGTAGCGAGAAGTTTTGTTAAAAAAAGTTTTTGGTGCAAAGGAGGTTTTATTTAATTTATATTAATTAATGACAAGTACCAAATGTAGATTTTTTTTTTCTTTAAAGTCAAAAGTATTCTGATGGTAATGGATTTGGATGCGTTTTTTGGTATTCCTTGCCTAAAAGGCTGAAACGGAACGATGATGTCTTTATTAGCAACAAAAAAGAAATGAGGTTAGGCAACAATTTTTACGGTCAATTGTTGGGTGACAAATGGCGCTAAATTTATTTGTCACCTAGCTGATTTAGTTTCCATTAGCCTATATGTCAGGATCCTGAGTCGCACATGACCTGATATTTTGTTGATGCCGGACGTGTTTGTACGATAACTTTCATAAAAAGTATTTATTTACTAAATATTGAATATCATAGTGATACCTAATCATCATTGTAATTTTCTAAACAATTAAAATATTTGATTGTCGTAAAAAATCTCGTGAAGTAACTATCGACAAATATTTTAGCACATCTCGATCAATACTTTGCTATCAGACGACTAGACACACAATTTTTTACGACAGGTATATTCGATTTAGTAATATTGGACGAACAACCCTCCTATAAAGTATCTTTATCTTTATATTTTATATGAGTGTTATGGTGACACCTGACACTGATGTCTTGTCGACTAGCCTTCTTCTTACACCGTTTTGAAACTACTTCGTAATCATCTTAATATATATAAATCTCGTGTCACAATGTTTGTCCTCAATGGACTCCTAAACCACTTAACCGATTATAATAAAATTCGCACACCATGTGTAGTTCGATCCAACTTGAGAGATAGGATAGTTTAAATCTCAAGTTATGGTCGCAATTTCTTCTAACCACGCGGACAAAGTCGCGGGCAACAGCTAGTATTTTATAAATGAAAGCATATTTTCACTCATCCCTGTAAAAGTTTTTTTTTCGAACATAATGAATAGAAAAAAGGATGCCATAAATAAAAGTCTGCACGAATTCGCAAAGCTACGAAATAGCGCCGTAGTAAATGACTCACGCTACGAAAATGCTACAAGTTGACTTACAGACTGACGTCGTAGCACGTTAGTAAAGGTTGCTACAATGCCAATGACCGCTAAAAACTTGTCCAGCGAAATAATTTTACGCGCTACCAACGATGTTTTGTGACAATAATGAGAAAAATATTCGAGCAGTAAGCACACATCTCAGGTAATGAGATCAACAAGGTTACCGAGCCGTGTTCATATTGGACCAAATAGGACGAAAATAGTATCACGGCTTATGTTATACCTAAATATTCAACTGACATATCACATGTGGGAAAATTCTGTCGACGGCTATGACCTGATTCTCCCAAATTCTCGTCGACTCGCTGCGGTCGAAACGCTTCGTCTGAATAAGCCGTTACGATTTTTACTTTGTACCCCCGTATAAACAGAGTATAAATTAATTCGGTAATTACCTCGCGTTTCTAGTACAACAAGTTGTTATTCAGCTGGTTTTAGAATACTTAGCGAAGACGGCCGAGCTAACGCTATATTGGCTTAGACTGTTATTGGTAGAGTTAGCGTACTAAGTTTAGTAGTGAAGATACTGTCAGCCACAGATAGCCGAAACTTAGATGGAGGAACTTATTGAAAGCAGAGATTCGAGGAGTGATGACTTAGCGCTTAATTGGCTATGTTTTGTGGCTTACGAACTTAACATCGTAATTATAGCTAGCGTCGTGGATAAAGGACGAATCAAAACTCGTAACAAAGAAAATTAATCTGCTCCTGATGGATAGCGCAAAAACTAAAAACGATTTCTTTAAACAAAGCGATCCTTCACAATAGTCTGTGAACGTCTCGAGATAAAATGAGGTTATTTAACTTCAATTCTTAAGTTAAACTATGCCAAGACCAGACGGCTATCAACACAGATCTGCAATAAGTTTTGTTGATCGTCAATTTTTGTTCATTATCATTGTTAAATTACATGAATGGTCTGAAAGGATTATCCAAAATGTTTTCTGAAAATAAAAGTTAGTAAGAACATTACCGCAATTATACATTAAATTAATTAAGGAATGCAAGTGTTTTCTCTCTCCTTAACTAACTGAGAAATTAGAGATAGTTCTTTGCAAGACAGAATAATTGTTACGTATTGTAACCTCTAAAACCGCTAAATAAATATATGTATAAATGTAAGTTAATAGTACAATTTAAAAACGAATCTTTTAGAATTGGGTACGACAACAAAAGCATGATTATGACGTAATATCATCTACCTCAAAGTTTTTAACGGGGAATTCGAAATTTAATATTATAATTTCTATTTAACAACCAAATATTCGCAGAAACGTCACGTCACAAAACCCTGCTCATCTGACGTCACTGCGTCTCGCTACAAATAAATGTGACTTTTTGCTTTCAAACCACTTGTCTTTTGTTCAAAGGACCGTTAAATTGCGTACTTAAATGACAGCTATTAAAACAGTTGAGTATTCATAAATCTGTCTTTTTATACTCAAAGGTAGATTCGGCTTGGATATTTTTCGTAAACAGTATCTCTACAAAATTATGTCATTTTGATCAGAAAAATAAAGATGAATTTCCCTATTATTTCCTTGCCATGAATAAACATCAATAAATAAAGAGGTAAAATTATCAGTTTGCTAAAAACAATTTGCATTATCCTTATATTTTGACAATAGCAAGGGATATAAACGTGTTTTATGTAAATTCCCAGTATGTTTCGATTTAGACCGCTTCGCCATTTTGGCGGTCAGTGTCCGACACGTCTCGAATACCAAGCTCACAGAAAAGTATTCATTTGTGACTGCCGAATTTTTTGAGACCCCTAATGCCTGAAATATCTTTGGAAAATTGGAATGTGTTTTTGAGAAAAAATGTACCACAAAGAAGGCAGTGAATTTTTGTCTTGCAATAAAATCAATTCATGTGAAATAATTGAACTAGCGTTCCAGGGTTGCATAAAAGACCTACTTTATACGTATAAAGGGAAAAATTATATCAGCCTTTGTTCCTTTGAATGTATTATTGTATGAATTCGCATACAATGTGTGCAGTATTTCTTTGAGGATGAGTCTACTTGCTACTTAGTAGGTCCTGCCCCCGTTGTATGCAACAACCACAGGCGTTCTTACAATTTTACTTTATAATTCTTATAACGCCGTAAACGATTTCTTTCAATTCTCTCAATGATTTAAACTGTTAACTTGGTTTGTGTTCATAAAGTATATTATTACACTATTTTGATATCAGTGAACCATTCACGCATGTATAATTATTATTAACCCAAAGGTATTGTTGTCAGTTAAAACTTCATCAGCTGTCCTATCAAAACAGTAACCGTTAGTTAAATCAAAAACTTTACGGGTTATGTGAATATAGGAGCGGTTCACCTCTGATTTTGATCCGAGTTTAATAGTAAGTAATACCAGTTCAGGACAGACATAATTCCTGCATATGAAACCATGACGAAAATTAATTGCTTGAAAAGTTTTTATTGGCTGTCTACAGATTGCATAAATTTTATTTGTAAAACGTCAAACATGAATATTTAATTAGTACAGGCAAGAGAAGTTTCCGATACCTAGCGATTTTAGTTTTATGTAATCTGGTATTATAGATTTCGGTCCCTCCTCGTACAAAGTGCATTGAATGATTTTAAGAGAAATAATAACAGATAAAACAAAGTTCCCCGAATACCGCTGCATCATTTTCAATCTTTTGTCAACAGGTCGTAATGTATTTCCATTGTTAAATAAAATATTTTGATTGGTGATCGGTCACAATAATTATCAATATTCCAACTTCATTGTCTGTTCGATGTGACATGTAATCGGGTTTCTGTAGCTGACTTTACAAGTTCCTGATTTATTTCGGCCATTCAACAAGCGAAGAGTAAAATTTAAGCTGTCAGATTGCCCAACGGTATTTTATTATCGGCTTGATAAAATAAAAGTTTATAAGATTGTTTTAATGATTGCTGTAAGGTGTGCTTTTTTGTTTCTTAGGCATTATTAAGTGTATTACCGTTTGCGTTCATAATTTTTAGACATCTCCGAAAAATAGTACCGGAATACGTCTGGAAGAAATCATAATTTCAAAGCGGTAAACAAAGGTGGATATAAAATTTCAATCCTTGTCCAGTGGTGTGGTTGATACGGAATAATATTAGCTATTAACATAATTGCTGATATTTCCAATCTTTAAGTACTGAAGCTATTCTAATGCGGTTACTAGTTTCCTTTAATTAAAAAAAAACTTAAATAATCACACAGCAGTAATTTTTCCAGGGTTAAAGCTAAGTTAAAAAACAAACACTAATTTTGTTTACTTAAAATTAGTAATGTAAATAGTCTAGACATAAACGTGCAAGTGATTTGATGCGAACAGCAGGTGATCCCTCAACAAAATACTTAATCAATCGCTCGGAGTAACATTGAACTAACATGATTAGTAGTTGCTCGCAATGGGGCAGCAATCTAGAATACCTTTCATTAATCACGACGTATAAAGTACCTCGCAATACGTGCATGAAACACAATTTAACATTACCTGTAGGCTCACAAGCAAATTAAAACTTTATCGTCTTCCAACAAAGCCGAAAGTCGAGTGTAAGATGTGTATCACAGTAATTACTCGTACTCGCTTGTAGACGCAAAGTTTGGGCAATTTCTGAAGCTACGCTATCACTTATGGCAAGTAAAAATAAGACTATCAATCACTGAAGATTACTTAATTAATATAACCGAATAACGAGCAAGGTAATTCATTGCATAAATTTTCAAACTTGTTCGCTCAGCAGATTAATTATGAACATCCATTATTTTTCAGTAAAGTACCTAATGAATAAACAAATGCCTACCATTTTAAATTGAAAAGTTTTGTAATAAGGCTCACTTGTGTATTTCGTAACATACTTTTAGCATAACTGATTTTTTTAAGAAAACTAAAACCTTGACGAGTGCATTCTTAAAAATTATAGTTACAAGTCTTCGTTTCAGAGAAAACGGTAACAATGCAATCGCCAAGAGTCACATAACATCTAAATCAATACAGACCTTTAACAAATCGAGTGGCGTACCGATCTTAACATATTGATTATAACATAAAACCTGTCCAAGTGAAATAAACTCACGCTTAAGTTCAGGTCTGGAAAATATCGCTTGAAGTACGGTCTCGTATTATCTTTGTTCTAATTTAACATAATATTATCTTCATACTTAAGCATTCCCTGAGAAGATCTGCGGTTGTAATGTACTTTTAGTTTATATATTTTTTTATACATTTTAGAGGATCAATACAACACAATAAGATTTTTCACTAATTTTGTTATCAAAACTCAAATACACTTAAACACACAGACATGGCATGCCAGAATTATATAACAGATAAATGATCAAATTGCTCAACGCAAAACTTCTTTTTTTTAATCGTTTAAATACTTTTAAAGCTCGTGACCTATCTGTCTAGCTATAAACCTTTTTGAAAAAACCTTTTGGGAATATTCTAGTCAGTGTTCATTAGATTAGTTTTCCATTCGCGTTTTAGCGTGCCTTTGTACTTTTAGATGGATAGGTATATATACTAACGCTGTTAGCTTTCAAAACCTTTGAAGCAAAAATGATTTATTGGAAATGGTCGTCTATTTTGAATTTCGGCGAAAGACCTTGTTAACTAAAACCTAAACGAATTACACTCTATGGAAGAACGAAATTTGAATAATTAATAGATGAATAGTGACAAAGTCGTAGAGAATTAAACGATGCAAATATTTAAAGAAATAAATTGTTTTAATATTTACACGAAAATTTTTGACTTTGCAATTTTCTGTTAAGGTTTCGTTCATATTTAATATCTACACAATAATCTTTGTTTAAACAATATTGTCTTAAACCTATAAGTAGGTCTACCTGTATATACCTGTGTTGACTGTCAGCGCCTATCTACAAGGCTCCGATCACTCCATCCAAAACAAAGTTTTAAATTATCTTCCTCCCAAACACCGAAGATTTATTCGTTCCGACTACAGAATGGAAACAAATACATCTCTTTACCTATAGAACATTCACTGTTTATTAGATCAGAACACGAAGCGCAACGTCCGTTACATTTAGGGCTGTTTCATCAAAATCACGTTATAAACTTTATAAATAATAGCTGAACTAAATAGCTTCACAGTTTATGGAGGCTCCGGTACCAAACATTTTTTGAGCTCGATTAACGAGCAGCATTTTATTGCGGTTCGTTTACTCTAGTTAGTTTTTATTACTTTTGTTTTGTTATACCCCGTGTTGAAATAACAGCTTCGCAATTTAAGGGACAGTGAGGAAAGTTTTAATAAAGAAGTTTTACAAGATTGTCGCTTGGATTATGGATAAAATAACGGGATTCACAGCCCTAGTGGGCGATTGCAAGATTTACAGTTTACAAAGACTAGTGATAATAAAGATATTTATTATGACGAGTATCGTATTGAATCGTCTTAAATTATATGTCAATACATGAAACAAACCACAAGGATGACTTAAAATTATTATCTGCTAAACTATTTAAAGGGCAATAAAAAATATAGTTTATAGCCTCACTGTTTAACAAATACACGTAACTCAACGTTGTGTTTACATTGTCCATAAATTCGATTATGAAAACAATCAAATAAATTTTCTTAAAATAGAAGGATATTTTAGGGCGATAATAAAACAGGTACGTAATGATTTCAAGGTTTTATCGGTCCGCTGTCTGAGAGCTCCTAACAAGATCAATTTGGAGTTCCGCAGGCGACGCGATGTAAGTAAAAGTCTTTATAAATCTGTGTAACTAAATATAAGAGCGACATGTTTTACAAAGCTTTCTTATCAAAGTTAATAATGGTTTAGTAATAACTTAGATGAATAAACTCTTAAGTGAGCACACGCACTGCTAAATTAATGTTAAAGTGGTTTACAACTGGCTTAGTGAGTTTTACTGGATAGGAACCTCCGCAAAATGAAGGTTCAACGAGAAAGAGGTTTTACTTTATGTTCTCCCCCTAACTAACATAATAACGTTCTTCAAACTACTTGAGAAAGTTAAACAAAGCTCTTTACATTAGACGAGCACATTAAGCCTACAGCGGAAAATTAAAACATGGCGTAATTAGAAATGATAATCACGTAATGATAAAGTGTCTTGCTTTCTGCTGTTGCTTATTAAAACTAACAAATTATTATAATAAAATTGACATGAAGGTAATATATAATCAAATTCCTCTTCTATACTTTAACAATCTAATAAAATGGTACACTATTGGTTAGCAAAAGAATAAAACCGGTCAAGTGGAGTTGGTCTTCATACTAATAGGCTAAAGAAAAATAAATCGATTAGATGACAAATAAATTTGTCAAGGGTATCCCTGTCCACAAATTAAGCCCAGATATACATATTTATATTTTCACCCATCAATAAATTTATAACCTTACCGTTTAAGAAACAAGCGTTGCTTAAAGTTCATCTAAAGAATAGAAAAACATGATCTTTGAAGATGTCAACTGTCTAGACACGAAATTTCAGGAGTTAGACGCCTTGCTGACGGATGGACAGACAGAAGTTCCTTTTTACCCTTTAGGTACAAAACTCTACAAATATTTTTTTTACGATCGTCTATATAAAAATCACCCTTTGCTTTCGGTATTATAGTTTTTGTTTATTTCACTCTTAATAATACATATTTGTAATACTGGATAAAATAAATCTAGTCTTTTCGTTCTATCAAGTCTAAACACAGCAGAAACGTTCCGGTATCAAAGAGTAAACCTTTCATACTGTATAATTGAAACGTATTAAGAGATTATCCACCAAACGGAATATTAAATTGATAATTCCCCTAGACTTTGATACTATCTTGTTTAACGATTCATAAGAAGAATGGCAGAAAACCTCGTATTAGAACTGCATAAGTGTTTAACGTTCCAAGATATTAATATACGGTTTATAATGCGTTGTTAAGAATGAGTAACTACGATTTAATAAAAAAAATCGCAATGAATGAAATTCCCCTACTTCGAATATCAAATTAACCACTGCTGTGGTTGTAATTGACCTGGTTTTCTATAAAAATCAAAATAAAAAAAAATATAAAAAAATCTTACCAATATGTTCCACTAAATTCATTGTCAGAAAAAAGTTTGATTTTTTTCTATCAAATTATCCTAAACTAAAAACTCCAAAGTTTCATGTGAAGGCGCGCATAATTAAATAATTCTAAATCATAGCTTCACATCTGCTATTCTCTTTGTTTTGTTCTGTCAGATTAGCTACTCGGACCTCCTTTAAGGTATTTCAGTGCATGAGGGTGTGCAAACACAGTTGCCCTTTATCCTTCGACTTGCATTGTCTGGGGATAGGATGGGAGAGAATCGATCCTGGACTGCTTTCATAAAGTCAGAAGCACGGAGCTGTAAACAGCCTAACGTGCTCTCCTAATTGGACTGAGGATTTCTAGATATCCAGTTAACACTATTGGCCTGACATCCGCACTTGTTACCGCTAAAGCAACATCGCAATCACAAAGATTTTCTATTTACAAAAGCCACTTACAGATATTAAAAATGTGACAGATTTCCAAGACTGAATTTCTTGGTCAAAACTGAGAGCACATATGCCAAATGAAAATAACAATTTTATTTCTATAAATTTAAAACGAAAAAGATTTTGTCAAATCGTGTATGAACTCTGGTCTCATCCTTCGATAACTGAGTGTATTTCAAACGAATGAGACTTTGAGAGAGTGACACTTTGTGAGACTTTATCACTTAGTGAAGTGGTTTCTATAAATATGGTATACACCGCGAGAAAGAATGTCACAATGGTTCTTATAGTAAGTGATGAAACTTCTAAAACAATCCATGGTAACAAGGCCAGCATCTAAAAGATTTGCTCGTATTTACGAAGTGATTTTTTTTTCTGAACCTTTTTACCATTTAGGTAATTATAATTGAAAGTTTCATACTAGCTTAGCTGTATATGATGCAGCTCCATTAAGCGGGATGAAATTATGTATATAAAATAAATTGTTTTTCAAAAATAATTTTCACCTACTTCTTATACAACCAAAAGAATACCTTATGATGTATGTATATTATATTGCTGAAATGAATTCGTAACGGTTCTACGACAACCGTTAACGAGTATATTCACAGTGGTTACCAAAATCGAATTGCTCCGCCGACGGGTAGGCCTAAATCCAATTGAACACTTGGGATTATCTGAGTAGGCTGGTCAGAAACTAAGTGAAAGAGAATTCCTTAAATATAGTATCTCTAAGCTTGGTCAAACTTCCAATTAATTAATACTGGATCGGGTTTCGAGTAATCGTGCATAATCTTATATTAGTCTAGACTTTCAACAGACGCCTTAAAACGAAAGTATTTTATTTTGCAAATAAATATTTTTTTCTGACTTGTAATCTGATCGGATTTTTCGAAGCCAAAGAACATGGACGGTTTGAATGTTATCTGGGTTGTACTTGAGTGTCTTCTCAGTAAATATATTATTACAAGTGAATATTTTTAACTCTTGTTAGCAGAAAACTAAAATTGAACTTTGAGGAAAAATATTATATCTACACTATATTTTTTTGGATTCCGAATCCAAATGATAAAAAGGGAAACATTTTCTTTCCTTGACACAATACACAGGAAGTGAATGAAGTTTTAAAATTCAGATAAAAAGGCGAATCAAAAAGACCCATAGTCAGATCTAGAATGTATATTACTCTGTGGCATCGTATGACTTGTTAAATCGATGGATAGGCGAAGCCTTAACCGCGGCCCTCTGAAACTTCTAAGCCCCAATGACTAATTGAAAATTGTAACCATTCGTGGTTCGCATATTTAATTTGCTCTCGAAAACAAATTAACTTCGTGTACGTCTAACGAGTAACGTGACTTTAAGCGTGCTTCAATATGAGGTTCTAAGTGGAATGGAATATTTGCTTGCTCTGTATTTTGTATCAACCAAGCCTAACAGTTTTAGCAATTTAATATCAACATTATAATGAAAAATTAACCTCAGATAGGACTTGAAACTGCGACTCCTGGTTGTATTTAATTGCAAATATTATCTGGTCCGAAGCGCTTTTGCCGTTTTTAAAAAAAAAACATACGGTAGCCTAATCATCATCATCAACATCCACAGCCTTTTCCCTCTGTTAGGCATAGGACTCCCCTTCCTCGTGAGAATTTCTACGCCCCGGGCCAGATATCTTTCATTTATAATTGCGAGATTCTAGTACTAGTGTCGCAACTACTATGTGTCCACAAGAAACCATTTTAAATTCTCTCTCATTTGTTACATTGTCTCTCTCACATTGTCTAACAAGAAATAACTTGGAGACAAAAGTCTGTGGTTATCGGAAACTTGCATCGTCTCGTACAAAGGGACATCGTACATGACACAAACGAATTAACTGCAAGAGGTATCAATGGTTTCAGGAATACGAATATATAAGGAACTAGCTGTTGCCCGCGACTTCGTCCGCGTAGTTAGAAGATCATCATCGGCCTAGCCTTTTCCCAACTATTTTGGGGTCGGCTACCAGTCTAACCGGTTTCAGCTAAGTACCAGTGTTTTACAAGGAGCGACTGCCTATCTGACCTCCTTAACCTGGGCAACACGATACCCCTTGGTTAGACTGGCTGTCAGACTTTTTTTCAAGCTTCTGACTACCTGTAACGACTGTCAAAGATGTAGGAATCCATCCAACAGCCGGGACCCACAATTTAACGTGCCTTCCGAAACACGGAGTAACTCGTTATGACAAAGATGGTCACCCATCTACAGACCAACCGCGTCAAGCATAGCTTAACCTGTGATCGATTCACTTATGCGGATTTATATATAAGATATAAGTTAGGAATTTTTTAATGGAATAACTCGAAGATGAATCATTTTCCCTGTTTTTGCCTCATTTTCCATTGTAATGCTCCTATTAGTTGCAGTGTGATGTTATATAGCCTAATACCTGCCTCGATTAATAGTCTATTGAACACAAAAAGATTTTTTCAATTTGAAACAGTAGTCCTCGAGATTATTGCGTCCAAACAAACAAACAAACTCTTCAGCTTTATATATTAGTAAGTACAGATAAGTACAACCTATTACTACATAGAAATGTTAACTAATCTTCAGCGTTGGAACGTAGGTACCGCCTCCACGCGACAATTGAGTCACTCGTTTTCAATTCCACTTGCGGAAGTTGAATCAATGTAAATAGGCGTTCGGTACATTCTCAAGCCTTTCGAGGTAATTGAAATCTCTGTTCAGCTGTGAACTTTGCTTAGTCTAATTTGTAGTAAAGGTGCCATCTTAGATTGAAGTCAGCCAAATAATTTCTAGTCTTTTTAAATCTAAATCAAGTTGTTATGTCAAGTGTACGCCGTTTTCCAGACTCTTTTAAAACTTTAGTTATGAATCTAGATAAGAACGGTTCCAAAATGTCAAAGGCAGGTAAGTTACTCTTTGGAAAATAAACTAATGCAAGAACTACGATTAAAATAACCAATCATGGAAGAGAAAAGAAACAATCATGTAAATTTTACCTTAGTTTACGCTGTTAATACATATACAAATACAAAACATATTCAACCAACAAATAACAAGCATGCCGTACAAGCAAAACTTTTTTTTATTTAATTTGCAGCTTACTTATATACTTCTATAATAAGAATAAGAATAATTTATTGTTTCACAGTTAAAATTTTCATACATTCATCAACAGTGATCCCCAAACTAAGCTGAAGCTTGTATCTTGGGGGCCTGAGTGTTGGAGGTTCTTCTTAATGTTTATATCCTTGTAAATGCACGGTGTACTCAGATTGATAAGAAATAATGCCAAAAGCAATTAAAAAATAATCTATTAGAAATATTATTATCAAAAACTTTTAATGTCGTGTGGGTTTTGTTATTTGTATGAAGTGTAGGTCAAAGTACGCATTGTGTGTGACAGCCATTGTTCGTAGAAAATTAACTTGTTTTGCGAGTTGTTTTGATTATATTACAGCTTTAAGCCCGAATCCCTCTCGCTGTGTTAAGTTAAAATATTCGTCAAGTTACACTCTAAATGCTCGCATTGTCTCGACTACATTATTCTGAAAGTGCCGAACTAATTTGCGAACATAATCTTACGACTTCATCTAAGTAATGACAAAATTTGGATACCGCAAAAATACTGAACCAGCGAAACTATTTCTGTAAAATTATTTATTAACAAGTTCTAGAGTTTAAGTCCTGAAAATGTTAAGAAATGTTTTTACTATAAGTAACATTTGTATTTCAAACTTTTCGCTATAAGATACTCGATAAATTAGGCATGTTTTTATTCTTTTTTGTTTAATTACTATGACACATTCATCTTATTACGGACTCAAAAGATTACCCACCACAAAAACGGATAATTACTGATAAACGTAATTATTAATACCGTTGTTCAATAACCATCAAAATATGTGACGCAATCGCTTCTGTGTCTCATTTTATTAACCATCTTATTTACCTGCGAGGGCTATAGAAATAAAAATCTCGTAAAAGTTATGATAAAGACATAAAATTGACATTATAATTTACTGTTCGTAATTAAAATCGCATTTTCCACACAAGTCTATACAGGGTAACACGAGATTTTATGTGTAATCGGGGCATCATAAATTTATTTTATAGTTTCATAGCCGGGTACAGACCGTGATAACGCTGTGGTTAGGGCGATATAGGAATCCGTTGGTAGTGTCTACTAAACGCAGGGTTTACTTTCAATCCTTAAAATTACTAGCAATTCGAAAACGCTTGTCACATCAACTAAATATGCAATATAACTAAATATGCTATAGGCATGTTAACTAACTAAAGTTCAGAATACTTCATTTTAGTAGCTATAGATTTGTAAACAAAATATTTAAAATAAACATGCCTCACTGAAATGACTTAACTTTCAGTTATTAAAGTCGTTAAGTGTGTGCGGCTTCATTTAAAGCCAAAGTAGCAGCCCGCTTGTAGTTCGAATTGCTATTTAAAGCTGCTGTTGCAACTACGTCATCAGAATTTATACTTTACGACGCCTATAGGTACGTTGAAACAGACAGATTGTAAAAAAATTTACCTCCCGAACCGACTTTCTGACCTTCGCTACGAATCACCTATTTCATGTGTAAGCTTTATTGAAATGATTTGATTTTTGATAAATATTTTGATTCGTTGCGCCCACTGCATTGGAAAATGCAAATCCTCCTGAATTGTCGATTCTGTATTGCATACGTTGATCCTATCATTGATAACATTTTTAGTTTGTCAATAAATATGTGTATTATCGTCAATATACTGACGTTAAAAAATACATACATTTTGCATTTTGTCAGGAAAATTCCTTTCCAATTTTCCTGACATACACTGCTGCTTTTTCTGGGTTTTCTACTAGGTAGATTTAATTTAAAGCGATCCAAAGTTGACAAAGCTTGAACGAAACTAAGGCCATTTTGGCTATAGGTAAGTAATAATGTACGCAATCCGTATTGAACGGCTACAATCGACCGCGATCCATCAAACGATATCGCTATAGCTTGGAAACTACGTCACGATATTTATGGAGCGTATAGACTTCCACAACCGCTAGAGTTTGCTCTTCCCATTAATTCCCTCAAACTACCCATTATCTAAGACACCATTCACGTGCTCCAAACTAAGATTACAAATTAATATTGCATAAATTAAATTAACACCGCTTTCTGATGAATACTACTGATTCCGCTTCTGTACTCTATTTGATATTTGAAGAATAAGCACTTTTGCACATTTTGCCCTTCAAATTACGTCTGATAAAAGGATGGTTTAGGTACCGGACTTTTAACTTATTTAGTACGTCTATAGATATTTAAATAGTTGACATTTTAGAACTGACCTCGTTGGAAGCGAGATACGCGACCATTTACAGTGACCAGTTTTGTAGACCTACAGATATCGACAAACAATAGCCACCTATCTGAGTGGGCTAAAGGCTGTTATCCTAACTCGGTCCACGTCAGTCAATCTTACATACAGTGAATGGCTGCACTATTGTTGATTCTAGTCCATCGTTTAGCGGCCATCAGTTTTGTCACAAAGAGGGCAAGCGTCCGGAAATTTCTGGCAGTCATTTAGACAATGCAGATGCAGGTTTTTTTTCATAAAATTGCCAGACGAAATGTACTACCTGAATGTAGACCTACGTTCAATCGTTTTTATTTTAATTCGTTTACATTGGACAATATGAGAACATTGTTAACAAGACACTTATTAAATTTTCCTTCAGGAATTTTAGATATTTAAGTAGGCTTTTTTATTCATGCAAATAAGGTAGTATCAGGTTGAGCAGAATTTTCGTTCCGAAACTTTTCCTATCGTATTAATTGCTGAATAAGAATTTCATTAAACTGTATTGTGTGCGCTTCGTCGTAATTTCGGCCTCTTTTATTTGTAGTCGATAATAAAATGACAGTGGTTTACAATACATACTTTGTTCCGATAAAAGCCTTTAAAACTTTATAAAAGTAATGAGTTCTTAATCGCTGAATGGAGGCCGTTTATCAATATGAATGTATTTAGTTTTTTTATATTGTATTTTTATATGTAAGAAGCTTAAGTAGCGTTTTCTTCTACGATCTTTTACATTTTGTGATCGAATCTCAGGCAAACGAAGGATACCTCAATCTTTTTCTGCATTTATTATGGTTTCCGTACACCTGTACGTATGATGGATATTAATAGCTCTGGTGATTAATCACACGAATCACACAACGTCTTCAACGTTTCGAAACGAATAGAATATATTAACCTTTGTTTTAATTCAGACTGACTCGACATTTTAAGTACCATCATTTTTTGTCATGCAGGTTTTTGTTTTCGCCCTTTTATGTTTTCAGTTTAAGTTGTTTTCTTATATATATTTTGAAACAAAGGTTAAATGACCACAAAATGCGAAGAAAGGTACTTATCGCTTTCAAAAATATTAACTGAAAGGTATATATTGAAGTTCGTTTGTTACAAATTAGTTCGTTACCAAGTTTGCATAATAGGTATCTTAGATGAGGCCCTTAATTTAATTTTTACGGTAACCGTAAAAGTCTTTTAGCCATTACTTTAGAAATGACACAGGAAGGAAATCCGTTAAAATATTTCGGTAATAATGAGACTGAGTTTTTCATTACTTTTCGTAAGTTCTGACAAGATAATATGAAGATAGTCTGTTTTAATTTGATCTAAATAACTTTGAGGATTGGTAGTTAAGGCCTAGTTTTCTATCTATTTAGATATCTCCTGATAATCCGTAAATTGTAACTTAATTATGACCCCCGGGTATCATTAGGTGTACCGTAGTCAAATCACCTTAATAGCCGAATTAATTAACTGCCAGGTAAATGTAGATGTAATAACTTAAACTAATAGTGATAATTCATCTTTATATTTAACTTCTTAGTTAGAATATATCAATTAAATATATTCTAATAATTATCACCAAATCCATACTTTATAGCATAGTAGGAAAACATAGGAGTAATTTCTAAGTGAAATAAACAACAACATTAAACTTCAAATGTTCAAAACCCCATTTATAAACTTGGCAAATAGCTCCAAAAACGAATTATTTTCCAGAAAAAATATTTTCCAACTATCACCCAATATTTAATCAACCATAAACAAGACTCTTGTTCAAAGTTTTCTTCAAAATCCAAAAATCTGCGCATCGGTTTAAAAAAAAAAGTTTAATGAAAGACGGAAATTAATCACGCAAAATAAAAAATTGCTCCGGCTTTATACTTTAGTCTACTAAATTCGCAAGGCATCAGGTAATTATTATTTTAACTTTGAAAAGAGTAACTTTCTAATATCCAAAAAAATGAGTTACGAAAAGCTTAAAAGTGTTTTGAAACTTTGTCCTAAAGAGGAATATCGTAAAACAGACGCGCAGCCAAATCACAAAAATGCTCTGTTCATAAAAAAGTTTAGAAATAACAAATTGCCTTGGATAATAAATTTTAAGCGCTTGCTGTGGCAAATAGCTTTCGGTAACTCCCATACGTCCAAACAACTTTATTTTAGAAGCGAAATATCGTATCATAAAATTAAAATTAAAGACAATAAAACGATACAAAAATAAAAACGTAACAATAATATAATGGTAGAAAGGTCTCTGTATAATTTTAGTTAAAACAACAAAAGTATGTAAAACCTCAAGCAAACCTAATGCGCTCTCTGAAGTTTTAATTAAGTAACTGAAAATCTTACCTTCTTTAATAAAGACAGTGAAGGACAGTCTGCTGCTCTGGATGAAATGTTTAGACCATGCCTCGCGCCGAAAATGTTTGGGAGTAATTACCAAGTTTATTAGCTATTTCAATTTTTAGGCTGAATAAACTTTTTAAATTGCAAATTGTCTTTTTCTAAGGTGTTCTTTACTGTGTAGATCTTATAGTTGTTATTTGTTTTTTTTTTTAGAAAGTATTTAATTGAAAGGCAGCATCGTATCGCGAGCTTGACGCGCGATGTGGCGCGGAGCGGAGTCAACGCGGGCACTCAAGCCAAGCAGCGCGGGCCGACTGTTAGTCTCGGCAGCTCACGACTCGCCAGCTAACCGCTAGTGACGTGCGCACTTCCGCCGCACATATTACTGCCTATGCCAAACACCTTGCCAATCGTAAGCCAAGAGGCTGAGATATTTTCTAGTTTTTCTAAAGTTTTTAACACTATTTTATTTTGATTTTCTTATCTGGACCTATTCTAAGAACAGATATTCGGAGGATGAAAGTAAATAATTTGAATACAAAACAGTGATGTCGGTATATCGCATACTTATTAGTTTCAATATCATCGTTTTCGTGACCATATGAACTAACCCTCAAATGACTTTAAATTATTATGTTGTTGTTGTTTGTTTTTGTTGCACAGTCAAACAGCGTCATAGAGTATTATTAAGTTACAAAATAAATATACAATAATGATTTTAAAGTAAAAAGAAGAAGTAACATTTTGTTTACAAGTTTGACGAAATGTCTTCTCATTAAATCGAATCGTGTCCGGGATTATCTCGTGTCCCATCTCTAGGTAAGAGTTGGGCCGCCCGCCCCTCGCCAACCGCTGCCCAACATTCCTGTACCCCGACACGTCTTAGATATCGCCGCTCCCAAAGAAATCACACAAATGCCTCCGAAAAAATCACTTTCTCGTATTCCACGAATAGCTTATACATAAACACGAAAGGCTCGGAGATCTCATCAATAAACTGAAAAAAGATAGTCATTTAGAATGAACGACGCAGTATAACAGGTGTCGTCTTCCAAGAATTTAATAGCGAGCGAGCTGCCATTAGCTAATTGTATCTTATCGTGTATATTACATAGCTTGCAATGTCATGGTCGTGGGAAAACAAACATGAAGTAAATAAATATAAACGTAAATATTGTAACTTGCAGTCGTGAGGAAAATGGACTTAACTAACAAATGTGTCGCATTTGGCGAAAATTCGTGAACTTCAAAACATTTGTCATTTACAGAATCGCGTGTCGCGTGTATTTACGAGTATTTCGTAAGCAGGCTGACGTTGGGCGGCGGCAGATAATGTGCCCCTTCCGTGACGTCATCACACACTCGCTTTCCAAAAGTCTGAATAATTACCATACTCACGACGACAATCCCTTATTTATAAATTTCTTTATGATGTATGAAAAGCAGTTTTAAGCGAAATAATAAATATAGTAGACACACGTGTATAGGTGTAGTCAAGCAATGTTTGAATTGACTTAAAGTTATTTATTATTAAATATGCTACTATATTAAGTTTGCTAAAGAACACAACAGTTAAAATCTCATTTTTGTACGAAAAAATAAAATCAGGATACTTAAAAGTTTCTTTCGCGCTCTATCGGATCTTCTTGCCTCTTGAGACCGCGCTTGCTATAGGTATAACAGTACATTATGCAACGGATTGCCCTAACTTATCTCCCGCCGCAGTGAGCTAACACATAAATAACCAACATTGATAACTGGAGAATGAATCAAATATATAATTAGCTTTTAATTATAAATGAATTTGAAATAACAGCGAACACTTGGCGGGTGCCATTAAATGAATCATAAATTGTGCCTCTAAAATTGCTTCTCGTTTTATATCTATGCCAAACGCGCAATGATGGTTCCATATTTTTTATAACAGTGCATTTTTTATAAATATATTCATTGAGTATGTATGTCAATGTTTGAGCTTATGCTTTATTAACTAGGTTCGTTTGACATCATTTTGAATGACCATTTTGTTTTGTAAATCATCCATAAAAACCCATACCCACTATTTTTGATAACTAGTTATTTGAATGTCGGATAGACAGACGGACAGCGAAGGCTTAGTTGTAGGATTACGTTGGGGCCCTTTGGGTACAGAACCCTAACACAAACGATCATAAATAATATTCCGTTACGTTCACAATATAGATTAATAAAAGGAAAAGTAAGTTGCCGCCATAAATATCCATGTTCCCTTATTTAACATACCTATAATAATATGGGGATGGCGGGTAAACAGTATTTGACGAAATACGATTTTATCAGACGCCACGTCGATATCTAATGATTTCGACTCGACTTATTCCTACAGTATTTTCGACTCCCACTTAAGGTTTTTTTTCTTGTGTCGCGGGAATTACACACACATAGAAGTTCCTTGCACGAAGACATCTAAACTCAGGGTAAGCATTCGTGGACCGAACCTGCGAGACGTCGCGCGTAGTGGGTTTGGCATTGTGACTTCAACCACACGTGCATTCAAAACTTAAGGAAAATATCTAAATACTGAAGAGGTTTAAACTAAGCTAAGCTGGATAGTATATACTTTGGAGATACTACTCGATATTGAAGTACTGGGCTTTAGATATAAGCATCAGCGAAAATGCGCTAAAAATGGGTTTATGAATTCCAGACGAAAGAAGGTCTTGTGTATTTTTTCAAAAGAATCTTGTCTTGTCAAGTTCGCAAACATTTGAGGAAATAATGCTTAGGGCAAATTCTTCGATTTATACATAGTTAATAAAACCGTGTATATATTAAAATGTAATACTATAACTACACTAAATGCAACAAGCTTTTTCTATTCAAATTCAAGAAAAAGTAATAGTTAAAAAAAATACTATTTTTTTTTCGAAGAATACAAAGCCCTTTTGATTTAACATTTAGCTTAAACATGATAAAAATCACCACATTCGTAACATAATCCATAAGATATAGCAATTCCTTCAAGGTTCTGCGATTTCTGTCATTTTATTTTACAACGGCAACACGTGCGGACGATACATTAGTGTGTATAAGTAGCACACATACACACGCATGTGTGACAATTAAGTTCATAGGTTAAGCAAAAACTCAGCCAAGTTGAAGAACAACGATGATGCTGTCTGAACATTAAATTATTCATATGTATTACAACTGTGAGTACGACAGACAAAAGCTTGGGAGAAAGTTTGGGAACTGTCAGACGATGCTGGGCCTATGCAAATGTTGCTCCAGTTCGTAGATAAATATATATATAATAAGATTTAACTTCTTCTGTGAAAGAGTTTTTTTTTTGTAAATTTAAGGAAAAGGCGCCAGGTTTTTAATCTAAATTATGTAGATCATCACTCCATTCCAAAACTAAATTGATAGCATTTTTTTTTTCACTGACCTAGGTATTTACTGTTGAATTATTGTTCAATTTTATGGACTAGGTACAAATATTTCGAACTTAAATTTCATCATAAATTAATTTTCAATTCTTCAAATCTTTTGGTTATTCTAAAAAAACATATTTGGAACATATTCTAACCCAAAAGCTTTCACGTAAGGGTATCTGTTGATTAGTTTAAAAAGCTTAAACCCAACGTAATGTGGCTTGTAATCCGATTACACGAAACTAAAGCAGCGGGTCCCAATTAACATACTCTGAAAAAGAGATGAAGGTTAGAACCTAATCTTCCTCGAGAGAAACTCGTGTTTTAATAATCATGGTTGCTATTCCTCTTGCTAATGAATGCACGTTCCAATTTTTCAGAACAAAGCATAAACGGGAATTGCAAATGCTACACAGGAAACATACTAAGTAGGCGGATTTTATTTACTTTCGACCCCGGCCGTGAAGGAAAAGGATTTAAAACTGAAGATTGCAAAAGAGCACATGTTAATGTAGTCAGTTTTAATGTCAAGTCCATACAGAACTGTGTAATGTTCGTAAAGCACGTCCTCCGACCAAAAGCGCTGGGAATAACATAATTGTAAATGTATAAAATGTTTTATATTTATTGCATCCTCTTTTGTAGCTGAATTATTTTAATATTGGTTTTAGTCTACATTTTTAAAACTTTCCGTTTTCCGGAAGTTTCGAGTCTAGTCTCAAATTCTTATTTCAAAATACTTTTTTTTAAGAAAATCTTCTACTATAATACAAAACAACTATTAACATAGATGATGACAGTCAAGTACACATCATAAAATAAAACGTTCTGAAAAATGTAGAGTTTATTTATCAACTAAAAATATGGGAATGTCGTTTACAAAACGCTAAGTTTGGAATAGAAATAAATATACCGAAAAATCCTTTTTTTTAAATACTCCCTTTGTTATCATCATTGTAAACAGGAGCCAAAGGGTTAAAGCTGAAAACCAGCGCTTAGCTACCCTCTTGGGGGGGACCTAAGCATAATGCTGACGCTTGAACCTTTTGCTTCCGGTATTATAGTTTTTGTATGTGTACTACTATTAGCTGTAATACTGGAAACAATAAACGTTTATTCTATTCTATTCTATTCTATTCTAAAAAAAGATTAATTGCGAGTCCATAGGTACCGATCTTTTATAGACCTTAGGTCTTACTACAGTCGAACTCCTCTTTTCATTACGTAGTAATTCTTTAACTTATATGTGGGTCTGTTTATTTTGAATTGATCAAAATAGCTATTCATAGGTTTGTTACATTGGATATCAGTACCTTTCTGGTTAAGTTGTCCGAGCCAAATCTAAAAATAGACTAACTGGACTTACTAACTCTTTCGAATATCCAAATATTATTTTCTATTACATGATTTGTTACAAAAAAAGATGACCAAATTGTAATAGCAAAGGATTTTTTAAACCTTGCCTGTCACTATACAGATAGTCACATGTAACACTTAAAACCATATAGTTAAACATATTATCCGGTCTAGTTGCTAAAATATGCTAAATACCGTTTGTTTTACGATGTGTGCCTCAGGAATTAACAGCAACGGGAGAGCAAACCAACTTTTAATAAAAACCCAATATAAAGCCGAGCGCCGTAGACAGCAGGTGCGAATCCCACTAGTATTATAATGGAGAGAGTTTTGTATGTATGGATGTGTTTAGGCCTGTTCCTCTTTCACCCAAAAACTACTAAACAGATTCAGACGAAACTTGGTACACAGATAGTTTATAACCAGGATTAACAAATAGGATAGCTTCATCCCGATTTTATGTTCCCATGAGCCCGTTTTCTATATATATCGGGCGGATCCGCGGGCAACAGCTAGTGTAAAATATATTCAAGGTACAAAAACAAAATTCGTTTTGAAATCGAGCGTCGCTGTCTGTCGCAGAATATTGAGTAAAACAATCCCGCATAGTCGAAGCTTTTAACACTCGTAAAATGGTTTACATTGTTTCTATGACATGTACGTTTAGAAACTCAATATTTATCTATATTTTTTCTCCTGTGATACTTATCTTACATATAAGTGAAAGCATAGGTGTCGTAAATTGCAGTATTAGGGGCATACACCTGAGTAAGTATTTTATCCCCGTTCAAGCGTGTAATAATACAGCTAACGTGTACATAGCCAGCCAGTCATTATTTCGGATAATGTGCCAAAATATATTGTACTATTTTAGATACATAGTTGTTAATAAAACAGTCTTCTTAGTCTTTTTTAATATGTTATCTCATATTTTGATCTGGATATAATTTTGAATTCGTAGGAGGTACTATTTTAGTAGACAGTGTTTTATCATGTTAGTATCAAATAAGGTGATTCCAGGAGTTCTTTATTAAGTGGTTTTAAAGGTTTGACCTCGGGTTAAATTGAAACTGTGAAGTAGTTAAGTGCAGCTCTCTGTTCTGCACTTGATATTCATATGAAATATTTTAATGTATTATAATTAAGCTGACAGTTACGAATTGTATTTTCCCACGTTTTTATTAACTCACTTTCTTGTTTGTATGTTTCCTTGCCGTTCCGGTTGGATTTTTGTAAATCAATTTTAAGGCACTTCCGATGCTAGCAGGCTGAAATTTTCAAGGTAGTTCGAAACTCAATGACAATGCAATTTACAACTATTAAAACGGCTGGACCGATTGTGATAAAATTTGAATGGAGTGAGAATTAAAGACGTGGTTATTTCGTTTTTTTTTAATCTATTATTTTTTTATCCAATCTACTACATAATTAATACTAAAAAATCGGGTCTGAACAAATTTACTCAGGTCTTGCACGAAGAACCTGTATGACATACTGTAAGAAAATAAATATAGAAGTGAACATGGGAAATGCAATTTCCATTCCCTTGTAACCGCACACACGTTTGCGTAGACATTATTACTACTGTTTAAACAAATATTTTGTACAGTATGGCCAGTCTGATATGGGAAATATGCGTACCGGGAATATGGAACAAAAGCCGCGCGCCTCTTGTCATACACTCTCATTATCGCTAAACAGTTGTTGAAATCGTACGCAGAGTCCGGGTCAAGCGCAATTATGACATCAGTCACTAATTTCTCGTACTCGTTAGATTTTGTTCATTAAAACTTACGCTTAATATAATGTCGGCACAAGCTGTTGAAAAACATTAGAACGTCAAATTAAAGTACGTCCATACTTACTATCCCACATATCATCTAACAACAAACAAAACAGTTTTTTGTCGACGGAATTATATGACGTATTCGCTTGGATAAATTGCGATTCCTAATGATAAACAATTTGTAGGATTTCTATCTTAACCTACATTCAGTATTAGTTTATAATCTTTGCGATTGGTCGAGAGGCACGACCGTTGTATTAGCATCGCTTGGGTTATATTGAGTGAAATAATATTGTCCGTTGTACAATTTTGGACTATACTGTGTATAATAAACAAATATTTTCATTTATTAATGTATGCGTTGACTTGGAACCAAATTTTCCTTCGTTTTAGTTGCATAGTTTGCTGTTGCAGAATTCCCAGTATTTATTTCCTAGTTTCGATTAGATAAAACTAGATGATAGAATATTCTTTACTGAACACCACAAAAATACGGGATTCGATACAAATAAATAGGTGCATGATGCCGAAATCGGCGGACCTATAGTATGTACCCGGCCGTTAAATAAAAATGCGTATTATTTTGCTATCAAGATAAGATTAAACAAGAACAAAAATCTTTTCATCTTACGGTTTCTGCGTTCTTTTAAGCAGCAATTTTTATTATTATACCTTATCAAGTATAATGAAAAAATAAGTTTATTTTACTTAAAATTTCAGGTCGAAGGTGATACAAGCGGCTTGGCAGAAAAAAAAAAGATAATATATTAACAATTTGCACTGTATATTGATTCGCAAACCTTGAAACAAAATTGTACGCTTCCAAGGCAACGTTGCCATTGGACCGTGGCTGAACATTACACAACGCATAAAATTACGAGGGCAGGGTGCGGATCGATAGCCAATGGATATGGTACCTAAATGGTAAATACAACATGGTTAATATCAAGTTCATGGCACATTGTCTAGCAACCTTTGTAAGGTCATTCCCGTACCTATTCCAGTAGGTATAATCTGTGGCTGTATTTTCTAGGTCATAGTATTGTCTGGGTAAATATTTCCGTGGTAAGGTTGGCAGTAATGAAAGTGTCTTTTACTATTAAGTTAGAGCTTTACAAACTCAAAGAAAGTTTTTTGATTTATTGCTATGAACTGACTTACGACTAATTTACAGGACTTCCCATATGCAAAATTCGTTCAATGCTATAAAAATTAGCAAAACTCATTTTATAATATGCATAATCTATATTTTTTGTTGGTAACCTCAAACCAACTAAGTGTTTGGAACGATTTTGGTGATTATTCTTTCATTTGTGGTGAAAATGCCTAGGGTCCCGAAAATATTTACAATGAGTTTGGCCTAGTATTTTTTTACATGAAATTCTTTGTATATTCAGTTATTTTTGTACTGATTTTCAATAATTGTATTTCCTACAAATTTTATTATTTGTTTCAATAATAAAACATGTATACAAGGAATAAAACTACTTTTACGGATTTTATCGCGGTTTAATTTTAGATTTTAGTACCCGACGTTTCGACACCTTTACAGGTATCATGGTCACGGGCAGTCTGCCCGTTAAATATAATGATAAAATCCGAAAAATTAGTATTATTTCAATTTCTAATATTCGCATAAACCTAAGTAACCACTATGTAAGTATACGAGGAGTACTCACTAATTTAGTATCTATTGATTTACGCTTCATTTTTAAGCGATGCTTGTAGCAGCTCCCATACGTTTCTGTCTGTATCCTTACTTAGAACGGTGATCGCTCTGTTTTTTTGCTCTGTTCGCCGTCATTATGTCACACATTGGCTGATCTCTTGAGCAAGGGCCAGCGCGTGGTTGGGGTAGCGAGCTGAACATTCATATAAGGAACTTCAACTTTTTGCATCCGCATTCATATATCATACTAGCTGTTGCCCGCGACTTCGTCCGCGTGGTTAGAAAAAATTGCGACTATAACTTGAGATTTAAACTATCCTATCTCTCAAGTTGGATCGAACTGCACATGGTGTGCGAATTTTATTATAATCGGTCAAGTGGTTTAGGAGTCCATTGAGGACAAACATTGTGACACGAGATTTATATATATCAAGATTTATGTTTGACTAATAATAATAGTTTCATTTCATTTCATTTCTTAAGCCATTTGTAAAATTGTCAAGTATCGTCAATTTTACCTCTACAAGCAGACAACCAATTAAAAAAACAACCGATCGGCTTTTTTCGGAACGACTCTGCAATCTTCGCACAAAATGCAACGGACCAACTTAAAAAAACATGAATAAGACTGTTGGCAAATATTATAAATAGACTTGTGTTTAATGTACGTTTATGAGAGAAATAAATAAATATTATTATTATTATATTATTATTGTTAGATGCAGATCTTTAAAAAATACTACAGCACAAATCATTTTCGTGAATTTATTTGACCCTAAACAGCTATTTTGTCTACGGCGACCATGATGTTTGTTAATATGCAAATCTGACGCTTTTGTTAACAGTATTAACCGAATTTCAGCGTATCAGTCCGAGGACTATATTATAATAACTATAATACTATGGACAAAAGGATCAGATTCGCAATTATTTATTTTAAAACTAGCTGTTGCCCGCGACTTCGTCCCCGTGGGTAGAAGATATAAGTTATGATTTATACCTGCCCTGTTATTTCCACATTTTCCATTGTATCTTCGCTCCTATTAGTCACAGCGTGATGGTTTATAGCCTAAAGCCTTCCTCGATGAATGATCTATTCAACACAAAAATAATTTTTCAATTTGGACCAGTAGTTTCTGAGATTAGCGCGTTCAAACAAGCAAACAAACTCTTCAGCTTTATATATTAGTATAGATAAGCGCTTGTTACTGTCTGAGTAAATAGGAAAATTGTTTCAAGTTCTAACGTAAGTTTTTAACTATATTGATATGATACGATGAACTGCGTAGGTAAAACTAGAAGGAAGTTAAATAAAATATTTGTTTTCATAACAGTCCATTCTAAAAACATTATTAGGACAAAATATTATAATGAAACGGAACGGTTTAAAAAAACACAAATCTACGTTCCCACAACTAGACCTGTACTACAAGTACATTAAACAATTTTATCCCAATTTTAGAGCTTCTCTCGAATATATAACAAGGCTTTCGGGATGATGTGACGAGTGACGACCTCCGTGGTCAAGTGGCATACGGACCGGTTTCAAGGTGTCGCTAGCTCTGAGGTCCCGGGTCGATCCCCGGTCGGGTCAATGTAAAAATTCTTATTTCTACATTGTCTCGGGTCTGGGTGTTTGTGGTACCTTCGTTGTATCTGAATTCCATAACACAAGTGCATTAGCAACTTACTTTGGGTTCATAACAATGTATGTGATGTTGTCCGCAAAAATTTAATTTAGTTATTGATACCAATGATACTGGCGTCTTATCTAAAATATCCACTTCTAAATATAGACCGTACAGTAAAAATATTCTGTAAGTTTACTTATACAGTAATAATCCCCTACATTCTATCAATGACCGATCTCGGCAGAGATTGCAAAATAAATAGATAAATACGCTTGGCGGGCACTAAACAAGGTTATCCATACTCGAGGGGGTACCGGTTCTCCCTGCCAATCTCTAGTCAAGTGGCAACCGATCCTCGAATCTATATCAAACTTTATCCACACGAATATCCGTGTTACTTACGGAAAAATCTTCTGCAAGTATTCATATACATATTAGTTTAATCTGATACATGCAGATGGTTTGACCAACATAGATAACTATTTGATCAATCGGGAACAAATATAAATGATTGCCTATGACTTCAAAACGAAGGCTCACTCCAAGTCTTTTTTTTTAATAAACGGCCTGCTTTTTGTTAACTGCGGAATAATTGCACTCTGGTCCGGCAAAAAAATAATTGAATTTTATGGGCATTTTTGTGACCAAATTTTTGAGGACCAAACCGATTTATTTTCCAACTGCAGTTTGATTTCAAATACATTTATTTTGTTGAAGGCTACACAGTTACTGGCTATTTTGAAACAAACAGTCAAAATGCTGCTAACTACTACTTTTCTATGTGTAAAGGCTTAAACTATTTGAGGAGCTCGTGGCTAAGCTATAACAGCATAACTGAAACGATCACAGGTTAAGCTATGCTTGACGCGGTTGGTCCGTGGATGGGTGACCGTCTTTGTCATGAGGAGTTCGTCCGTGTTTCGGAAGGCACATTGAATTGTGGGTCCCGGCTGTTATTCTTACATCTTTGACAGTCGTTACAGGTAGTCAGAAGCTTGAAAAGTCTGACAACCAGTCTAACCAAGGGGAATCGTGTCGCCCAGGTAATTGGGTTGAGGTCAGATAGGCAATCGCTCCTTGTAAAACACTAGTACTTAGCTGAAACCGGTTAGACTGGTAGCCGACCCCAACATAGTTGGGAAAAGGCTAGGCCAATGATGAAAGGCTTAAACTATTTGTAATCTATTTCGTTCACGCACCATCAGTATCTACAATCTAATCCTGTGGGTCACGCTTAGGTATATAATTTCCTTATCAGTGATGTTTTCCACTTGATTTAAATCTATAATTAAAAATACCTACATATAATTTAAATAATGTTTTAGTAATTTTCTTTTTCTCTACTCGGAAATTTGTCAACAACCGGACTGTTTTTATCAAGAAAATTTATCAGCTATTGTGAAGAAATCAAACGCTTCTTCATTATGCATATCATGTAATGTATCAATGATATCACTGAATAGAAGTTAAAACATTTAAAAAATTAGGCCTCAGGCAAAGACTCCGGTTGGTTCCGAAAAAAGTCTAGCGAAATTAAAATGCGCGGTAGTAAAACGTTATTAAACAAATATGTTTCGCGTAACAAAGGAAATATCCCCATATCACGGTAACAGTAAGGTGACTCCAGTACTTATCTACACTATAATGTCAACAGTGTAAAATGGGTATAAAACGAGTCGTTAAATAAGGTAATGATGTAGGTAATCTTACCCAAGCTGGGGCCATTTGCGACTGCGTTTAAAAAAAACAAGATTAGGGTTCAGCAACTCACAGCCTTCAAATACTTATGACTAATCGGCAATTTAATTTAAACCCAATACGTTTATCTACATGACGGCAGCACGTTTATAAGATACTAGCTGTTGCCCGCGATTTCGTCCCCGTGGGTAGAAGATATAAGTTATAATTTAGGTATACCTGCCCGGATTTTTTCACATTTTCCATTGTATCTTAGCTCCTATTAGTCGCAGCGTGATGGTTTATAAACTAAAGCCTTCCTCGATGAATGGTCTATTCAACACAAAATAATTTTTTGATTTGGACCAGTAGTTCCTGAGATTAGCGCGTTCAAACAAACAAACAAACAAACTCTTCAGCTTTATATATTAAGTGTGCGTAAATGTGCGAATCTACAACTTTTCACGCGAACAATGAAACAGTGACTTCCTCTTTTACTTCCAACTCAAGAACTAGACCCCTAGGTATCAAATGACAATGAAACTGGATCTACTAAACCCTTTGTTGATGTTGAAACAAAAGTCTTCAACGTCGAAACTAATCAGCGAATCGGTTTCAACCCGTCGAGCGTCGGTCAGTTTCACAGCAACATCCCGTAGTATTTTCAATAGTAAACTTAGCTTTGGCAGTCACTTCCGCACCTGTGACCAGAGTTAACAAGGTTTGCCGTTGCCGCTGACAGATACATCAAAGAGGGCAAGCTGCTTTACAAAAAAAGCTGTTTTTAGACTCGCCTTTGGTTCTATTAAGATCTAGTACTTTAGTAAACTAAAGTGATGAGAATAAGCCTAAAATCTTTTCATGTGCTAAACTGAATTTACTATTCTGAATCCGGAATGCCCAATTTCGGAGAATGGAAGATTAAACTGTGTAAGCTTAAAACTTAATAACCTTCACACTCACGATAGAATAAGATCAATTAACTTACTTTAATCATGAAATTTCAATCAGACAAATATGTACCAACATTTTTGAACCGTAAGTACTGAAAGAATTCCTTTTTAGTTGTCTCTTTAGTAGACTTTTAGATAAACCTTCCTGAAAGTTGTCCTGGATCAGGAATAAAATAATCGAAACGTTTTAAAAAAAAGTAAAGAACCCGTTCTTATTGGATTCGCGCTTGACATACAGTTCTCTTCGATAAAACCAAAAAAGAAAGTTATTGTTAAGCTTTGTTTAAACTAAACAAGCGCAGGTTTAAGTACAATCCTCGGTGTTAATGTATCAAGTAGCATTATTCAATCAATTGAAGTAGCGGTAGGGTGAGCTAATTGTGTTCGTATGTAAAACCTTACCGGAGTTACCGCGAGTACATTGTTATTAGTGATTTAGTAAACAAAACTCTCAGTTAGTTTTGTAAACAGCCGTGTTTGATATGAAACACGATAACAAGTGCTAAACATAACTGCATTAGTTTTCTAACCGATCAGTTTGTTGCCCGCCATGGCGTTTCTACGGTTTCTGCTGTTCACGCTTTTTATATTATACTTCTCAGCGAACTGTGTAAGTAAATTATTGTTAGCAACGTTATCTTTTGATTCTTGGAGGAACATTAAAACCATCCTATTCCTACAGATATTTTGCCAACCTAAATAAATTAATAAAACTTACCTGGTTCTAGTTCTTATAAGTGAAACTGTAAAAGCATAAGTTGCATAATTCCCATGAATGCGTTTCCCTTTAGGTACGATTATGATACAAGGTTTAGGCCAATTGTGAACGGTATTATCGTCAGTAAGGTACCATATTTTTTTCGAAAGCTGCAATTGTGCAACCTGTGGACCAGTAGAAATTCATAGAAGCCCATTTGATTTTCTCGCGACTTTTAATTATTATAAAGTTCGAGAATTTTCTGTTTCCTTCAATCACTTCAGAGCTTAATATTTTAAAATAAATATCATTAAAATATAGCCTCAAATTAGTATAAATATATCATGAAAGAGAGTTTCACGATACACCCATGTATCCCTACTTAGAGTAGAAAACGATAAATCAATTAGGTAATAGAAAATAAATAGAGACACGAAAAACTCGACCAAGCTTTTGAAATGAGACAACTACATATTTCAACTTCATTGAAGATGAATTAAAATTTACATTTACATTGCAAAAAATATATATACTGTCGTCACTCAATTTCAGATGAATGGTAAGAAATAGTACGATACGATAGATACGATACACGTAATAGAATGTCGAGAAGAATATATGTACTCGTTATAAATAAATAATTTTAATTTAATTAATAAAGTAAACTTCAGATACCAGCGCTCCGAGAAACTAACACCGGATTAGCAGGATCAAGTTTCGTCAATTCAAAATTTTCCGCGCTCACAATTTTAATGGGTGCCTTTTTGCATGAGATGTAAATGTTTTGGAACACCCCTGCATCACAAATATTAAAACAACCAAAACAAGAGTAGTCTAAAACTGCCATGTCTTAATATTAATTGATCAATTTAGACAGTCAGCATATTTATTCCGTTTCCCAGAATTAAAGTGGGTAATGGCTTAAAGTAGCAGTAAACATAAATATAAGCTTCTGTCGAGTATACAAAACGGCAATACAACATAAATAACTCAAGCCGTCAAATAAAGTGACTCGTAGCACTCGTAGTCAGGCCACAAGCTACGTGCTACGGTAGTCGTGAGACCACTGTAGCACTAAAGAAAATGGGCGATTAAGGAAAATATGTAACGAAAAAACATTAGCAAATCTTTTACCCGTTTTTAAGCGATTCAATAAATAGTGCTCGAAAGCCTAATGTAACCAGAATTATGGAGACAGTTGACATGAGTATTCGTTATCAGTCGTAATATGTTATCAATCTTTTACCGTAGAAAAAATTATATTCGACGTCGTAATCAAATACATAAAAAATGCTGCAAGTAGATACTTGATTTTTATCGTAGCTTTTTACTATTCAAGATAGGCAAATAAAAAAGTCAAAATACTCTTATTTTGGATAGTTAAAATGGATATGTAAAAATTTAAATTAAAAAAAAAAACATTACGTGTTCACTAAGTTAAGATAAATCTCGAAAAGCTTGTAAACCTAAACGTAAATACGACATGAATGCTAGCCATAACTTTCAGTTCAGTGCAAACCGTTTCATCTTTATGTAAGCGAGTAATTGAAAAATGAGAACCGTGCGCGTTAGTAAGTTCGAGTGCAGTGGAGCGGAGTGATAGGGAAGGGATCAATATCGCAGTTCCACCCCATTAGTGTCAGGAATGAGTGGCTCACGGGCCACAAGCTCTATTTGTTCCGTTATGACAGATTTCGCACATTCGAGTGCCTGATATTTTTGCCAGCCGTTATTGCTAACAAACCTTTTGCTCATTTCGCGCCGTTTTGGAACACATTAAGGCATCTGTTTAATTACGTAGCATTGTTATAGATTATTTTGGTTAAAATATTCTTTATTTTCCGAGTATGGTTGGTTATGAAATAATAATGGGTTATTTTATTTTATTCCCTGATTTCTGTGCACGAGACGATGAAGAGGCCACTGTGTAATAATTAATTGAGGAATTATCAACCTATGAATCACCTATGCCTAACATTCATTTCTATTAATTTTAGTACGTACCTTTCCAAAAATAAAACAAGGTTTATTAAAACCGACAGGGCTGTATTTTTAATTTAGAATCACACAATTAAATTATTGAGTTTGTTACGTGTTGTTTCAAACATCCGAATTCAATCCAATTAAAACAAATAAGTGCTACTTCGCTGCCGTATTTGTTAAGCAAACAGACAGTTATAATAAAAATACAGACCAAGTTAAAATTGGTGTCGAGTTGACCAGTTATAATTTAGCTACATTTCATCATTTTAATTTTGACATCGATTGTTTTGTTTTTTTTTTTAAGTATAGACAATGCTAAAATATTAAAAACGACTGCTCATTTTAACTAAGTACTTCGCAGTCCCGCCATAGACACAACAGTTAATAAAAATGTTCACATATGACTCTCGGTACAGGAAAATGGTTAAGTAGAGCAAGTAGTATTTTTTTAAATAAGTAGGTTTTTTGGCGACAAAACTAGCAGTACCTACCTACCTAACGTACCTATTGTACCTACTTATCGGTTCTTTGTTAGTAACTAGTAAGATGGGATTTCTCAAAGTCAAGCTCCTAATTTTATCGAAAACCTGATATATCCTTTCACTTTTCAGCAATGCAAGATAGTTTTGCCACACAAACTTCGGTATCTGGAAAACATGTTGAACGCCGAGGTCGTGGCCAAAGCAGCGAAGATTCGACAGCGGATGGAAGCCAACCCGGGTATACAGGACAGTGAAAAAGGTTGGCCCATGCTGCTGGCCCAATACCAGGCCGATGACAAGAGCTCGAAGAACAACGCACCTTACAACAACTACGGAAATTTATACAATAGACGTTTACCAAATTTCTAGTGAGAGTTAGGCTTATTTCTTTATATGTGTAAATTACGTAATTTTAGCGAAATAAATATTAGCTTACCTAACCCTGGTTTTAAATTTTCTCTATTTTAATTATCTACACCTAAACCTAGTACCGTTTATAGATGCAAGTTGATGTAGCAGCCAATATTATTTATAAAGTTGACCTTTGCAATGAATATTGAGCGATTTCTTCACCTCGAGATCTTATTTTAATAAAATTAATACAAAGGCCACATGCAATACCTATTTTTAGATATTGATTGCTTGATTTTTGCAAGAAATATGAAAAGTGTTACCACATACGTAGTTATCTTAAAGTCATAAGATTAAAGTAGGTAATAAGAATTAAATCGAAAGAATTGTGCATCTATAAAACCTTACTTTTCCATAATAACTTACTAGCATTATCTACGAATTTTTCGTGAATTACGGTTAGTAACGATCAGTAAATTTTCATTTACGTTGAACCCTCTTAGAGGAAAATGAAAACAGAGCACCAGTTTAGATGGCCGTGTGCTTGTGTGGATTCACCCTGTAAGAAGGCAGGTTTTTACCATTATAAAAAGCATTTAACCAAAATCATAGGAACAGGCTATCCGCTTTCCCACCTACCAATTGGCAAAACAATAAGCTTATCGTAGATTATAAGCGTAGATAGAACCTTACCAATACAAATGTTTCGCCTAAATACTAACTGATTACTACAACATTAGTAGATAGACCTTCTGTTTAAGAGTCATCAGTTTCCGCTGCTTGAGATAGGTATTTAGAGATTGTAGATTGTAGTTGATGGATAGGATGGCTAAGAAGACTAGAAATAAATCAAGGGAAAACAGGAACAAATAAAAAAAGGAGGCGTTTAATTAATATTACTAAATATAAGTGAAAAAATCATCTCTCGCTTAGATAAATTAGCTTCATGGACAGCTACATAATTTGCCTATCTGTTAAGATAATTTTAGATTACATAGAAGATTCACTTGGTAACGCACTTATCTCACAATTAAAGCACAATTTACATTAACCGTGTTAAGTTTTAAGGGGTGAGGCACGATACCTTCCGTAATCCGCAGTGAAGGTAACATAATTATATTGTTCTTTGGTGATTATTTTATTACTCACAGTACATTTCTACTTGTTAGGAAGTAGGTAGGAGTGTTGATACCTGCCTTGTAATTTCAAACAATCAAATCAGATTTCACTGAGGTACGTTTTATTTACGTAGACGATATTTTCACATATTTTCATCTAGGAACAAAAGCGCTAAAAGTGTAATTTTTACCACTAAGCCTGTTCTTCTTTGATCGCTTTGATAGAATATCGTGTCCAGGGTAGAGACCAGAAACTTTTGTAGTAATAGAAAATCTGCTCAGTTTGGACTCTATATTTTTCACGGAGGGGTCACTGATTTTTTTCAATGTAAGATCGGGTATCGTTCTTGCTGACAATGTAATTGATGTGATTTGTGCATCATTTTCATTACGGTATCGTTTTGATCGAGACTCACAGTAAGTCGATCTGTAGTTCCCGCAAATATCTATATGTTGTATTGTGTTCAGAAGCCCACATTTCCTGTATCGATCTTCCACAGTTTCATGCCGTAACGAACAGTTGTCACCATTAATTATTGTTAATGTACCAATTTCACGTTTTTCGCACATTTTTATTGTGCGTTAATGAACCTTACTTTGAAATAATACATTGTATAGCGTTACGGGGCTTCGGAACAAGAAGTTTAATCAATTATTTCGTCATAACAAGAATTTTACATTGTCATGTCATGCAAGTACGTTTCAGTGCAGATTCTTTTTATGAATAGTTGCTCCGAGTTTGTGGTTGATATCAAAGAGGCTAGAGCTTTAAGAAGGTTTTTCTGTAGATTATTTACACACGGGAACCACTGTCTTTTTACCTGCATACTATGTTGACTTTTTCTAACTTGGTAGGGCTGTACCTGCCTACTACCACTACAACTAAAGTAGATACCTACCTATTATACAGACTATTATATGAGTGAGTCGTTGACAGAGTTACCCTGTCCATACGAATTATTTGAAGTGGATGTTTTACAGAAAATGACATATTTTGGGTTATCATTATGACACAAAACACTTATTTAGATGAACACATTACATTAAGATGCTTTGTGCTTGCAATTTGCTTCCAACTATTCATCAATAATACTCCAATATGCCATCTAGTCAGCTCAGTATTCGTTAAGCCGTCACACATCGTTGGATGTTACAAACCAAGATAAAGTCTCCAACGCCGCATTCCGGATTTGATACTTATCGTAAGTACTTTTTTGAAGCCTCAACTTGTCATCCACATAACATATGTCATTTAAATGTTCTAGAAAATCCTCTCCACAAAAGGTCCGAACTTCTTGGTTCTGGAGACGCTTAAAGAAAATATAAAGATAGTAAGAATATTTTAAAGATACCAAAAAAATGGAATACCCGCAGAATAAAGCTCCTGTTCCGCATTTTTTTTCTTTTCACTGGTAAAAGAAATGCTACTGTTATTTTTCCCAGAAGACAACAAAAAAGGTTAAGAAATATGCTGATGGTAAAACTTACATCAAGCAAAAACAATACTCGAATATTTTTTGTAAATCCTTTTATTGGTTATTGGGAATATATCCCGGATCACATTGTGTAACTACAATATTTTAAGTGTCGTTAGCGTAGTTATCATGTCGATAACGGCTACACACAGATACGTAGCTTATCTTAAGCCAGACCCATTAATCAATTTGTTATTCAAACAAACAAGTTCAGTGTATGTTTCGTTTGATCACTAAGCGTTGTAACACACTTAGTTTCATTACGTATCATAAGTTCTTTCTAACTACTTCTCTTTGATGCTGCTACAGTCTCATAAGTGCTAAGTTCTTGTGATTCTTCTTGAGGCTTTAAGCACATCCTGCTTTATAAATAATATCTCCATACCCATCAAGTATTATGCAGGCATAAGACTGTACCAGCGTCGGTAAGAACAGTTAGTTACATCAGGTACAAGCGAGGGCCCGACTTATTCACATAGGTACGCTGGTTCCATAATTAACGATTTGGCTACCTACCTACACATGTTGACACGAACAAAGCTCAGTCTCACAATTTCAAGTTGCTTCTACAAATATGGTCGAACTATCATCCAAATTATGAACTTTAGATTATCTGAAACTAGACACTCAGCGAAATCTGCAAGCAATAACTATTTTCTATAAAATCATTTTTTATTATAGGTACAGTAATATCAGTCGCATTTTTATTAACTGTCACTTTGTAGGTACGAGATAGACTACAATCATATTTTTCTTATTAAACCTCGAACTCGTAATAGGGTGGGTACAACAGCGTCCTCAATTCACTCCGCAATCAATTCATAATTATTCAATGACAAATAGTCAATTAAAATGCATATATATAAAATAAAATTCAATAACAAATTGTTACCTATAAAATCATTAAATTGTAAACGCGATTTCAAATTGAAAATTCACTTTATTATTTGTATTATGACATTTGGTATGGAATCGAGACACTGCCCGTACCCGCACCACAAGTTCATTCGCATAATACGAGTCCTATTTCTTACAAAGCACCTTAAGAAATAATTTCCAATATATAAACAAATATAGATTTAGACAAAATAATTCCAATATCTTATAAACAGCTAGTTGTACTTTTAATTACATAATTATACTGTGTTAAATACGATGTTGTAAATATATAACTGAATGTCTCATGTCATAAATATTGCAATACAAAATATTGAGAATCTGTCTATCACTTTAAATGGCTATAAAATTGTTAAAACAAAATCTAATAACAAAAACGTAACTGCAAATAATTTCAATACATATTATTGTAAGACAATAATTTCTGCGAAGTCACAATTTAGGAACAATACAATTAACATAAATAAAGCTTTACATTCGAAAAACTAGAAGCACTGAGAACGTTCCAAAAGGTTTGATCTCTTTGTTCACCCATCACTAAACAAAACGTCTATCGTACACCTGGAACTTACTAATTGATCTACAACACATATACAAATATCATTGTTACGGATTACAATTTATGCATTAATTTACAACTCATTGATATGTAACACTATATACAATATTTTCAAGTATGCATTACTGTAATAATATAAATCACTTTCTCTGTAATAAATAAAAATGCTGTATACAAACAAAAAGAAGCACTATATTAAATACAATATCTAATGCAATTTATACAAATATACATCAAGTAAAGAAGTTGTAAAAACACATGTACTAATTAAAGGTGGTCCAGCCTTTGGGGACAGTGTTGGCGGGGTCCGGCCGAGCGCTCGAGCCTGCCGAATAGTCTAACAAACCGAATTGGCTAAAATCTAGTCCGTATTCGTGTAAGAGAGCACTATCTGTAGACTTGATTTGTTCGACTTTCTGACTTTTGTCACGACACTTGAGTGGATCGAAATCTTCTAGGTCTGTCGGCGAATCATCCAGTTTAATGAGATCAGAATCAGAGCCACACGACTGAAAAAGAAATATGTGAGTTAAACAAGCACAAAGCGAGACACATCCCGAGTAGGCTTCTGTACCTATTTCAATGAGGGTAGTCAAAAATTAGATGTCAAAGTAGGCGAAGTTAATTTAAGGACATTTCTCGCTCTGATGACTTATTCTCGTTAGTGGAGCTCGTTTCATTTGCTTATTTCCAATTCACCGTAGAACAAAAATGTAAATAAGGGATTATTCAAAAAATATATAGTCACAGCATGCGCGTTATCTTTTACAATTCTAAACAATAATATGAAAAACAAACAAGCGGACAACAGCAATCTGGTAATATTCATAGCATGCAGATACATAATACAATACAATGGTTGTATGTGTAATAAAATAGAAAATTCAGCATTCCGGCTGTTCGAAATGGACAATTTTATAAAATATTTCTATATCAAACCAAATTGGACCAGAATAAATTATATCCCTGGATTACTAGACTTTAAAGGTTACTGATTAAAACGTTTTTTAATATCCTATCTGTTTTATACTTTTTAATATATCATGTGCAACGCCACATGATTTCTTAAATAAGTTACAACGATTTAGTCATTAATTAGTGCAGCAGAAATATTTTTATGTTAGTAAACTTCCTTTAGTGCAACGACATCAAACTTAATTAGTCAAATTAGTTTGCCCGTGTTAATTAATTAAATATTGGTGATTTGGACAAAACAAGTAAGATCACAGGTGCAAACTTTATAAGTAAATGTCTTTTTTATTTGAGTAATTGAAATAAAAGTGCGAGGTAGAATATGGACCCAAGGTTTAGAGACGTTGAGACTATCATCGTCCTAATTTTGCATAAACTGGTAATAACAGAAAACTTTTAGCAAATCAGTCCTTGATTTTTCTTTTGTTTCAGTGCAGTCGCTCAACGCCTCTTTGTAATATAAAGACTGTCCTCAGTAAAGTATTACCACAGCCTTGTAATCGCTTCAATGTATATCTACTGCTATAAAATAAAAATCCATAATTTATGCATACTTAGGTATATTTAGTAACATGCATTTGCAAGTTCTATGTAAGCATGATCTTGCTATAGGACGACAGATAGTGAATTATATACAAGTGCTCGTGCCATAATATATTTATATAAATATATGATAAGAATACAAAATACAGAGACGTACCGTTCTTCTTCCCACTAGTTATATTGTTTAAGTGACATCAAAATATTTCATGCAGATCGCAACGTCCACATTTCATTTTACTTTTCAGTACTTGTTAATCTAACCTTAAACAATCTAGCATCACAATATGAGATCATTTATAATTATACTTATACATCATAGTCCATGGTCAAAACGCCAATAGGCAATATCGACTTAGTACTCAACCACGTACAAAAATATAAAGCTTAGCCTTATTTATTATAATACGCTACAGCGTCTAACGCATTTTGAGTGATAATTCAAAGTATATTTATGATAATTATTAGTGACAATAAAGTAAAAATTTATAAAAAAACATGTTCAATAGAACTAGTAGGAACGTTTCTATATAAATGTCAGCGGTAACAAAATAGTTCTAGAAAATAGTGTCTTAGTAAAAACTTAAGCATTTAACTTAAGCTTTTAAGTAGAAAGCAAGGTGAAAATATAATTATTTAACATTCTCATTATAATTAGCTAATTATGTTTAAGTACTGGTCAAGATCTAAACGTAACAGATTTAAAATTTGGCATTAGTCAGCACACGTCACGATTATTCGGGAGCTTTTATACCGAATTGTTAACTGAGTTGGACACAAGGATCGCTTAGCACTTATCACTTTTTACACAAATTTCAATTCCATATTTACCTTTTAAAAAGAAACGAACGACTATTGTCGTAGCTTCTCAACGACTTAAGTGAAGTCACAATGATTTCGTGTCATCTGGCAAACGATTGCACAATGTAGAATAATATTTCGTTACTCTCTTCAATCATGTATATATCATGCACAGCGGTAACTTTGCGGATTTGATTACTAATGTACAATCAATGTATAGTCTTGTACTTCACAACACCTTTCCACCATGCTTAATATTAAAAAGGCAAATAAGTTCACAGAAGTGGTAGATAAATGTAGTGAGGAATAGGGGGATCTTGCGTGTTAGATAAATATTATTATTTCTTAATCATGAACAGTAGATTATATATTTTATATTAATGTTTAAGTAAATATATAGTCAAACTTCGTGAGTTAGTGCAAACATTTCACTCTTGGAGCTCAAGGCACGTACGCTATCATTTTCTGTTTTATAACAAGGTACAAAATCGATATGATTACAAATGTGCATATCAGAATTACCTCTTGAACTTTCCCCTTGAAGGAAGGTAGGTGTGCGGCGAGCCGCGGCCGCGCGCCCTCTAGGCTGGGCCTACCTACTGCGGGGGCCGCGAGCTGCCGCGCGGTGCCGTTACATGGCGGTGGCGCGCTCGTTTGAGACATTTTTCTCTGATTTGTCGACAGGGTCAATTTTAATTTTGCCTTGTCATTGCCTTCTGTGAAGCGTATCGTGCTGGTATGGAAGTCTGGCGTAGTTTTCACATCGTTTTTTGTGATTTTACTGACAAAGTGTAGATTTTGAAGCGTCGCGGCTGGCGTCGCGCGCGGTGGCGGCTTGGGCGCATCAGACAAATCAATTAGTTTCCTCGTGGAAATTATTGGGTAACGGACTGGGAGTTGGGGACGTTCCGGTAACCGGGGTGGGAGACATGGTGACAGTGTTTTCTGCAAAATAAAATTAAATAATGTGCCACGGTGCTCCTAGGAGCGTACATGCTAGTAACGCATTCACATGATACTGAACAATATGGACAGAACTAATAACTAAGCATCGGGTGTACGGAAGCCTGTTACATAGGTATGTCAATAAATAAGCATAACAAGATTTCATACGACAGATATGGATGCGATACCTTTTTAAAATAAAGTAAGCCAACATCACTAATGTAACAAACTACAATATCAAATGAGAACAAAAATCGAAACCATAATTTCAAAAAGGTATCTAATATGACACAGCTATTTATGAAAAAATGTAATCACTCTTTCGATACGAGTTCAAAAAGCATATTTATAAAATTGCTTTACCCCAAACGATACATACTAAGAAAACCAATTGCAAATTTATTCTAACGGCGTAACTCAATTTGAATCACTCAGATGAGAGCTTGTACCAACTGTAATCATAATAACCCACTAATCTAATAACTTACATGAAGATTCTAAACGAGAGATGACTGCCATACGAAATTTACATATGCAAAGTGGCGTATCGAAAGTCGTGATTCTATACTAACAAGCATGACGAACTGACAGGAGAACACAAGCGTCTAACAAGTGGCTACAAGGACGACATCTACATTCACAGTAATAGAGTGCAAAGTCGCTTGTCACTTACTGCTTTGTCTGGAAGACTGATTTCAGAGTTGTGCGAACTGTTGGGGAAGCTGTCGCGGCGTTGTGCGTTCTTGTTGGCGAAGAGGTACTCCATCTCGGTGAGGAGATCGAGCGGGAGCGCGGGCGGGGCGCCCCGCGGCGGCGGCGCGTCGTGCGCGGGCGTCGAGTCCGACGAGTCCGACGACACCGGCGTTGCGGACCCGCACGAAAACCTGCACAAGCACAAAACTATTGTTACAATTTGTCCTGACATCATTCTAGCTAGATAGCAAGATACCAGCCGGCGATGCAGGGAAAAAGTGCATAAACGTGTGCGCAAGCGCAGGTGCACAGAACCCGATGTGCTTCCCAATACACATTTAATTTTAAAAAGCACACAACATTCGAAAACTCAATTCGTGCTTTGTGATACTGCTAGGCTATCCCAGCTTCAAAGTTGTACAATTATAAAGTCAGTTTAATAACTACTAGTCTAGTTGTGCGTTCTTTTCGTCATGAAGAAGAAACTTACTATTCGCTGTTTCATGATTAGATACTATTTTAAAGACAATTTTATTACATTTTTCCATTTTTCTTTGTTGTTGCATCCTTTAATATAATGTCAACGTAATGTGGCGTGGATTATTTTTCAAGCCCAACAGGGTCCACAATTGCTACTTAGTTACATTTAAGACCGAAATACATTGTAGAGTCAAATAAACTTTTGAGTAACTTATGGTATTTCTTACTTATGTTACGTAAAAAATACTGGAAATAAAGCTTTTTGTTTTTAATCTCGTTATATTTACCTGCTATCGTCCGTAGTGTTTATAGATGACGGACGCGACCCTGTCCTAGGTATTTTATTCTTCAGGCCTTTAACCGCCGATTTCATATTCTTACCACCTTGACGGACCTAAATCAACAGTAACTTTACATTAGAATCATAAATTACATGTAACAAAATCTGAAACGAATAACATGCGATAATTCGATTATTTAATTAAGTACTTTATTGTGCATAAGAAATCTGAAATAACGATTCGTTTACGGCACTAAATAGAACAATAAATGTAATAACTAACAACTACTGACGTTTTTAAAATGAAAATGCTTTTTTGTAGGTATTTTTTCAAATGAAAAAAAAACTTACAAAGCATTTTTAGATCTCAGATTAATAATAGTGAATTCATACTTTTTGCTTTCAAACCTAAAATTACAACGAACTGTGGCAACCAGCAGGACTGGTAATTATATATTAAAATTTTAACATAAACGACACAACAATCTTTGATAACTTTAAAGTTTTGTGCAAACCTTACACAACCAATATATATCATTGGTTTTCCTCGATTAATTTTACATTAACTAATGTAGCATTCTTTAAGTTTTAGCAGCCACTTTCTAAACCCTTATTTAATGTACAAACCGTTTTACTATCATTTTAGTGAAGAGAATCGTCTGTTTGAAAGGATTTCAGAATAACATTATTAATAAACAAGTACTATATTTGCCTTTTTATCAGTTATATAGTTATATATGTACGGAAAGTATGGTCGAAACGGTATAACAATTACGCATAATACGTTTGTGGAACGAGTGCATTGTAATTCTTAACGTGATACGCGATTGCATGCAATAAACAGTGTCGTATATAGCCAGAAGAGAACGGGACCCAGTGCAGGATATATTAAATTTAAATTTTGAAAGCATCTGCTATTCGTAACTTCGTGGAGTTTATACTTTATTCTTACAATAGGCGTCTACGTTGTGAGCTACTCAAGAAAGCAACGGATTCTGTTAAGGACTTTAAACACAGAATAATGCGTCCAACTTCTTAAATGTTTAGTGTCAATGTAAAATCAGACGTAAGACAGTTCGTATAAGAATTAATTCTGTTTTTACTTTTTCACCTTAACAATAACCGTTGCGTCCTCCCAATTTTTTTATCTACAGATGGTTTATAGTGACTCTAATTTATACATAGCTTAAAATATTTACAATATGAACAAATAAAATATTTACACTTCTAAACTATATAACAGGAGAAATATATGTATAATGAAAATTATATAAAAATGTGCTTTTTTGTATATTTCTTCGTGTAAAACATATCATATCATAGAAATATCGATCAAGCAACACACATTTTGTCTTATATATCATGCATTAAATAACAATCATAAATATTTCAATAAACTTACGATAATAATATTTTTTTAATATAAATACAATAATAAATTGAGACCAAAACCATATACATAAGAAATAAATGCAATACATAAGCTTGAAAATGACAATATACATTGTTAATATATATACATTATAAATATACAAGACAGAGCCGATTAAAAAGGAATACAAATTAATACATATACACAGGCTGTACACCGTAATACCATCACCTTGAAAAAAAAAACATAATGTCTACATAATTTACATTAAAAGTATTCTCCACCAAGTTATGTATAACAGTGCAGTAACATCAGACAGATACAACGTTCACTAGGACTCACCGTTTTGACCGCCGATTGCATTGCTGGGTTTGCCTGTAAATAGTCATATTTTAAAGCTAAAAGAAAATCTCGCTCCAAAGGGTACTTACAGCATGCATGCATAGAGGTTAGTCTTTTAAGGTTATTACACAACGATAGTTTCCACAATTGTTGACGTTTATTTTTTAATATTTTTTATGCAATGTGGAGTGTTTGTAAAGAATTGAGTATAGACTTATGTTATTTAATATTTATATAAAGTATATTTTACATAATACGTTTTAGCTAGACAACATTAATATAGATCAGAGTCAATAGAAGTGAACTGTGATAATCATATTTCACTGGCTAACCTCTGATTTTGGTAGTTACAGAAATATGTCTGCATACACTTTTCGAGTATCTTTTATTTCAATCTATTTATATAATTACGAGTAAGTACACATGATGGCAATATTACAGCATAAATTCATAGAAATATGTGAGGAAAAGCTTTTCGTTGGTTTTCCGTTAAGATGTATGCTGAAGATAAGGATGTATAATATAAAGAGTTAACCATTTTCATTTCATTCCATCATAAAAAGTTGCACCTATTTTGGACACGTTAACAAGTTACTTGCAATGTTGTATCGTAGAGAAGATGTTCATATACTATTTAAACGAATTAAAAATAATGTTTTATTTCTATCCATTAATTTCATGAAGAAAGTTAAGAAAATGTTTACGTCCTAAGTTTAGACTCTTATTTTAAAACTTTAGTTACGTGTTGTTAATTGTTTAGTAGATATATCCTGACATTAACGATAACACAGCAAAATTTTATTTCATCCGTCATTTGATACCAAATACGACAGTTATTGAAAGTGTAATCAAACAGAGAAGTGAGAGCGCAGTCGCAAAATGAAAAACGTATTTTAGTAGAAACGTAATTTGGAAAAAGCTAATATTATCCATTAATCTACATGGCGGGTGAAAATGTACACAGATTGAAAACCTATTGTTACAAAACGTGCGATGAAAACACAACACACAAGAAGATGATATATTAAAAATAGATATATATACTATAGATATATATATACACATGAAGTTTTTTAGAAATTATAAAAGCTGTTAATATACAAATATAGATAATCTGTTTAATAGAAAAAAAGATTGTCATATCAGACGTGTATTTGCAACAATGGTATTCCGTATTCGCTCGTGACTACCATCAATTATGTCGATGATAAAACAGCCAGCAAGTCTCACGCAAAATTAATAATAAAATACATACGTTGATCTACTTTCTATTATTTCGTATTATATAAATGATTTTTACACGACGAGTAAGCACGCATTACGTGTATCATTTTGAGTTTTTAATATTGTTGATTTGAATTATCGATCAATTATAATCGATTGACAGACGACATAAAGTATAAAGTTCTGCGTTTAAACGACAAAATTGGAACAATTAAAACTATAAAAAATGGCCAGTTATTTTTTTTGATTGCTTTGAAGCAGGGTAAGAATAATCCTACTACTATTATAAAGGCGAAAGTTTGTAAGTATGGATGTATGGATGTTTGTTACTCTTTTACGTAAAAACTACTGAATGGATTTGAATGAAACTTTACCACAATATAGCTTATACATCAGAATAACACATAGGCTACAATTTTTGAGGTTTCTAGTGTGAGGTCGTAAAAAAACACAATTTTGCGCTTACATTGCAAACGCTGACTGAATCCTACAAGATAGATAGAAGGCAGATAGATAGATAGAAGGCAGGTATAAATTATATCTTCTAACCACGCGGACGAAGTCGCGGGCAACAGCTAGTATATATATATATTATCACAGCGTATTAACGTAATGATCACAAGCATTTTGTTAAAAGCAGTAAAGTTAAAAAAATATTTTACAACAAAACTAAAAAAAACATACCAAGCAGCAAAATAAAAGGCAGATGTTTAAATTACCTTGTCTTTCATATTTTTGAAGAAGGCCCCGCCTTCTTTTTTGACAGTTTTAGCCCAGTCTCTGTACTGCTGTTTCAGCTTCTGCCCGCTACCAGTATTCAGCTTGTCGGCATAATGGTTGCACTCCACTTCGAACTCGTCATTGAAACCGCGCCCAGAGTTAAGCAGATCCAATCTCTCGTCAATAAACTGTCAAAGGTATATTTCGTTTGCTAATGCGTATGTTATGGAATATTGAACCTAATATCGATCATATTTAGGTTCCAAATATAAAAGCTCATACAGTGTTTGCATATTTTACATTGGTATTAAAATAAATGTATGATTTGAGATAAATGGTAATGAAAATCATATAATACACTTACCTGGCGAAATATTTGTGATTGTAATATTTTTTTAAGGAATGGTTGCATGTTTTTTCTCGTCCTAATAAAAGCTTCTGGATTAAAAGTTATCAGCTGACCATTCTCAATCCTAAGACAAACAATAAGTACTAATTTAATAATATTTTTTACATCGTAGTAATATTTTGAATTGATTGATTGAAAAATTGATATTAAACCATCTAGTCTTATATATTTATTCAAAGGACATTTATTGGTTTTGATGGATTTAGATTATTAAACTACGGTAAATAGAAATATATAACACATACACACATTACGATCATACAAAACATTCTAGCAAAAACAATGTTAATTGTTACTACATTTATACAAGCTTATGGTATTTATAACGATTCACACAAATAGCTTACTTAATAGCATCACGATATCCACCTATCAAACACACAAGCGCGCGCAGAAACGCACGGGACACAGCATCACCCAGAGCATTCTTATCACTTAAAGCTTTTTTCAAACTTGACACCTGAAAGTAACAATAATTATTGTTAATAAACAAAACCCCATAAAATTCATTAATATTAAATTAAATTTTATATATTTTTTTTTAAGTAAAATAACATTACTAAAAGTCAGTTCTCTAAATGTTAAAATTTTGATGAATTTCGGTTCTATTAGAAAGTCACCCAGTTTTTAACATTTATTTTGTGTTGGAAGTTTAGTTAACTTACCAGATCAGAGGGAAGACTTTCCAAATCATTGAAGGGGGTTCTCAGCTCGTTCGCATCTACATCTAATATAACCACATCACCAATTTCTGACATTCTCACACTCTGAAATACAATAGAAAAATATATATTTAGGTTCAACAAAATACATGTGCATCTTGGTTGATATTGAGGCAAAAAAATTTAGTGATCAAGATCACATATATACAGATTGAATTTTACCTCCATCACACTCCTAGGAACTCCAATAAGAAATGGCATTGGCGCCAACAAGTAATCAACAAGATGTTTCGGCAGAATAGGAATGAATATATGTTGCCATGACATTGGGAAGAGCGTAGCGTTCGCGGCCTGCACGCACGCTGACAATCTCGAAGGCTTCGTAGCGACTATCGCCACTCTTCGCTCATGGAGTAACGCTGCCCACAACCCAGCCATGCACTTCGTGTCCATGGCACTGAAGTATTCCGTTAAGTTGCACTGTAAACAACAAATTAAACATTTTACGAGCAACATTTTAAAGCACCAGTACTGATAAAATTATTACACTAGCAGATGAAAACCATACTCACATTTTCTGGAATACTTGGTAGTTTATTGTCAGGACACTGGCATGTGAAAACGCTGTGACCTGCATTGTAGGTCACTTTGAGCGTGTGCCCGGGCATAGGCGGCCTTATACGACATGCTTCTAGAAATGAAGTCAATTCCCCTCTTTCTGGACTATTTATTAAATTTGCAATACAATTGAGTAACCTGAAAAGGAAAAGGATTTCTGTAATAATACTCCTAATTATATTAACTGGAACATGGCTGTTATTCATAACTCAATTTAAATAATTCGCAAATATGATGGTAAGCTCTTTTTGAATACTCATTCGCATAATATGGTCGCCGAGGTCGTCCGCCGCGAAGTATCATTACCCTAGTGTTCTAGTCAAATATGCGGGGCGCACCTGGCCAGAAATCGCAAAAGATAGGGATAGAGACTTGATAGAGGTCTGGACGAAAAATGGGAGGCCTTTGCCCAGCAAAGGGATCAAAAATCGGATATTAAAAAAAATCTTATAGAGAAGTTATAGTAAACTAAACTTTCGCCATGGTATAATTACAAAGTGCGGGATAAAACATTATACGCATACATAGATAGGTGTACAGCAAATGATTCAATTCATTGTTAAGAGATTTCACTTCTGACCTTTATTGTTATGAGATATTTAAGGTTGAATAGAAGGTTTCAAAGCTCATCGGCATATTTCCTTTGTTGTCACTCAGAACAGCATTAATATGGGTGTGTCATTAATAAGTGAAATGATGTCAGATCACAGAAATAAATGACCAATATTTAAGCTATAGATTGGTATAATATACCTTTAGCAAACAACAAACATAAGTAAGCACTAGCCACAAGATATTAAATCAGCAAGCATTGTCTTTTTTAAAGATTTCGCAACTGCATTGAAAATAGTCACATAATTGGCACAGCTTATAAATATTCAAAACACAAATACATCATGACTTGAGTTTTTATTTGACAATCAACTCTTGCATTCATAAAATGGTCTTGATATACAACACAACTAAAGTATTTTTTTATAATAATAGACTTATGATTATGGTGAAACTTTCCTTAAAGAAATATAATATTTAACTTTGCCAAACTTTGAATGATAAAAGAACTAATTTAAATCACACTATCAATATGGCTCAAAAACAGAACAAAGATACCCAGGCATTAAGTTTCAACAGAGAATTAATATTTTTAGAGTAGAAAAGAAATGCTTATAAGCCATACTTACTTGTAAAATATGTCATGCCATGGTAAATGTGATAACAACACTTGAGCTGTGTTCGCTTTGGGGTCATATCGGCAAAAACAAAACGTGTACTTGGAATCCTCTGAGGTCAACACAAACGAATAGTGTTGTGCAAATGAACTGAAAATAAGAAATAATGTAGATGTTAATCAAATATTTACATTCCTAGAATATATTTTCAAAGTAAGTCATAACTGGCGATAAAATCCATAAAAGTAGTTTCATTTCAATGTCTAACATTCGCGTAAACCTAAGAAACCACTACGTCATTACTGTTTTATGAAGAAATAATTAACAAAAAACTACTTACTTTTCTAGCTGACATGGAAATGTAAATTTTGGTATATTTTTCAACTCCTCTTCATTTCTATATGATTCTGGATATTTTCGAGTAATATAAGGTTCCCTTTGATTATCACCTGGTGATACTTCACAAAATAATTCAAATAAGAAGCGTACCGTGTCTCTGAAATCAGAAAATAGTTGATAAACCTTATGACTAATTGCCATAATTGTTCATGATTTAGTTTATCTAAAATACTTATGACCTTCGGCAGTTCATTCTATCATGGTTGTACAGTACATTAAATATATTATCTCACATATTAGTCATACTGCCTCGCGATCATGTGTCAAATGAGCCAAGATCAGTCACAGTTGGATACACTCACTGTAGTTAACCGAGGATATACTGGAATAAGTATCTTTCAACAGTGTATACAGTATAATGCTTGAACTATATTCTTAACATGTGTGACAGATTCATGTTATTATAGATAAAATGCTTGTAATATTTTATATCATAGTTGTTGAATATGTTTTTTAAGCAAATGTTTCGCAATTAAATAAAGATGCTCTCATTTCACACACCTCATTTTTATTAGTTTTATTATTTTCTATCTCACAATAAAAAATAATAAGTCAAATTAAAATGTATACTCAAATAATTGTGATTTTCAATAAATTTACTAAAGAATAAATTATCTTAATCAAGTTTGTCTGGTCTAATAATATATTATACTAAAAAATCGATTGTGAAACGTATTTGGTAAATAAGAACAAGGGTTAGAACTATTTCTCATTGTTTTAATGTAATAAATCAAAACAAACTTTGCTTGGGAATAAAAAATATTTTAGCTGGACCCCATTACAGGAAACGAACAATATCAACGGACGACACGGATTGAGACTCTTATCAAGCGTTGAGAGCAATCGTTCATACAATACTGAAAGGTAAATAATACTAAAAAGCAAGATGGAGTTACATGATGTTCTGCTTCAAAATACCAAGTTCAAGAGGTTAAGCGTATTCTGTCCTGAATGTATGCAACTTAAGAATGAAAAAGACAATAGTGCAATATAGTAAAAAAGTTGTCAAAATGTTAATAATTACCTTATTCTGGAACCCATGTCTCGACGTGGAGCATATGAAATTTTGATTACATCTTCCACACTACCCCAGCGCCAGTATAGTATTAAAAAATACACTTTTCAGGAAACATCACAAGCCATAGAAAACTACCTTCGAATGGTGTAAAACATTTTTTGAGAATTTTACCTCTCTATTTCCAAACTATTACGAAAGACGGACGATGTTACTGCCTCTTTCCAGACCCAGCAATATTATTAATTGACTAATTACAACATGAGATCACACTATCTCTGTTACTAATACAGGAAGAGGACAACCAACGATACATAGTTAATGCTAAAAATGTAGACACTCCGACTTTGCTTTGACTATGGAACATCACACGTCGACAGACGACTACCACGTTCCGTTTTACGCAGAAATACGAAGATCGATTTTGACATTGCGATCGATAATAATTATAATTATATTATCCATACATTGTACACTACATACTGGTACTATCTGTTAAAATATTTCATTGTATTCGTAATGGTTTTAAACAAACTTCTTCCATCAAACTTAAAAGCGTTAAAATTTTGTATTTCTAAGAACATTCTATAACATTTTACTTCATTATTTATATTTGCATACAGGTATCGTGTTTTTAAAAATGTGTTTAATGCTAAATAATGACGTTTAAATGTAGTAGGAGGCAGCAGTAGGTGGACAAGGGCTGAGGATGATAATGATGAATGAAGTTTGAAATGTATCAAGCATCATTCCGAGCCCACTTTTAAACTACGGCGGTAACAGTTATTGTTTGACATCAATAGATAGCTTTTCAAAAGAAATAATATACGAAATGGAGGTGAATTTAAAGTGAAAAGTATGAAAAAGACACAAACAGTTTCATGCAAGAAAACACATCTTTAAATAAGCAGTAGATACACTTATACTTATAAAGACTACCATACTAAGCACAGGTTCCATTACTGTTACGCAATTTCAAAAAGTAGGTAGGCCTATTATTCATGCCAATGTTTCAATAGTTTTTCTCCCTATTTTCCACTTGTAGGTATAATACTGCCATTTACTTGTATATAGCTGTGCAGCTCGCACTCATATGACGCACATACTCGCTACCATGTGTAGTGCGCAGGCAATTTATATCTATTGAATGCGGAGGGTCTTTTTATTATTACATCCACGTAGCCACGCTAAGGTACTTACCTCGACACATATACCTAAGATGTAGATAGATCTCAGAAAACACTTCTAGTAAGAGATTATTCAAGCTCTGTTCGCTACCAAAAAAAGTGAGGAAGGTTCTCTTGATTTACCCAATTACGAAGACACAAATAGGTGTTCCTAATGCTATAAGCATTTTCGTAGGTAAAACGCTAGTACCTCAATGCTAAAATATGATCCAGAAGGTAGACATCCTTCTGGACCATATTTTAAAAGTTTGATTTGATAATTAAGCAGTAAACTAGCATAAGTAGATAGTACAAATATTTTTCCCATTCGGGGAGTAACAAGCAATAGTTCGTGCAGCGATAGTTAGGCGCTAGCGGTATTAGTGGTAGTAGGAAGGTACGTTACTTAATATTAAAGAACAATAATGAGCATCTTTGCTTACTTGAACTGTGTTAAAAATGAATTTTATTATATTTTCACCGGTTTTTATACTTCCACTGACAATGTTTGTTTATAAGTCCGGTCTAATTCCCACATTTTATAACTAAACTCACTTACTAGGTAGGTCCTTAGACTTGGGTACCTATTACTAACCTGATGCTTTCGGAATCTGATGGTTGCATACTTTTGATACTTTAGTACAGCCCTTAATCATAAACTAGCAAGGATCCACAAGTCATTCAGTTTTAGGACTCGTTTAGTGAGACGAGGGCTTAGCGCGGCAGAGGCAGAAGGCAGTGGGAGGCAAAAGGCAGTGGCAGCCAGAAGGGACGTATATTTAATTTTATGTCCTCTCTTTTTATAATCGGTACTTACCATTTGGCAAAAATTTGCATGGAGGATACAAGACTTGCTTTTTTTAAACAGTCAGAATCTGTTCAAGTGATAAGTGATAAAAATAACTATTTCTCCGTGTTTTTATATAGAACAAAAATATTCTGATGTGGTTATTTGTACTTTAATTAGGTTGGTATAGCTCTAATTGTACAAAGTAATGAAATACATAAAAATACTTATTACAATACAATAAGTAGGTACTCCTTTCATTTTTAAAAATGGTAGCTTGGTACTAATTTTCGATATAAACCGGAGATTCCTTAAACTCTATAGATTAACAATACTTACCTACTTACATTAGTTTTAACTACGTGATCCTGCCGTTTTTGAACTACCAGTAACAATGGTCTGTAGTTTTGAATTCATCTTTTGTCCTATAAAAACAGTATTATAGGAATGTCGTGGGAATCTTAAAGGTTTCAAGTAGGTACAAGGAGTACTTACTAAGAACAGATATAAAAAGGAAAGTAAGAAATGGAACATTTCTAAAAAAAAATTTCTTTTTCGTAAGTAGTAGTATCGACCCACTGAGCGACACGACGAGGCACGCGGCTGCCGCGGCTGGAGTAGCGCCGGCGCACGTTGCGCGCAACACGACGGGCAACGCGGCTGGCAACGCGGCGGTTAAGGTTCCGCATGCCACCGCGTCTCCCTAAACAACAATTATTTTCTAGTATTTTATCAAGTACAGACATTTAAATATTATAGATTATTCTAACGATACTTCTACGTTGCGAGATGGTGCTGCTACAGACGTGTTAGCCTCTTCACCCACTCTGTACCTCGCGCCGCTCTTCTGCAACGCAGATACGCGTAGACTTGTGCTAGAGCGCTGTAGGCACTGCCCACCGGGGTGTACGCGCCGCCTCTTCTTCGCCAAGACGCCTCACATACAGTTTCTCAAAATCAGGCTTAACCGACCTAAAAGCACGGTATGGAAACGGACTCTCCTTGTATCCTACTAATTATTGAGAGGGATAGTTATGTTTTCCTGTAAAGTGCTACAGGAACAAAACTTGGTATACCATTAATTGAAGACCGATTTGGCTGTCAGGGTGAAGGCTAGGAAATGAATAAAACAAGTATTAATAGACCCTGTACAAATTGATATATTTCTAAAACTACGTGTCTATTTCGCCAGTGTCTTCATTATTTTTTGACAAGCTTACAACCACTTTAAGTAGGTTAGTAGGTAGCAGGTAATGATGTCAGCATACAACCGAACTGAGTGTTACCTAGTTCTTACCTATTTCAACATTTAACATAAAAATACCTCAGAAATATTACAATATTTAACCTAGTTTTTGCATTTTTTGTTTACTACAAAGCGCTAAGTAGACGGTTGTCAATTTGCCGCGTATGTAAATTAACGGTCACGGCCAATAATTATGTAGGTATATTGGTCGTAGTCTCATAAATCTATTGATAGTCTAATGAATTTGCCGTCAGCGATATTTCAATATCAATAAAGCAAAAAATATGTCAGTCGTCTGCTCAGCGTTTCATAGTTTGTTTTAACATGTTCCTTATAATAACTAAACAATTGTATAGTTCCCATTTTTACCCATATACATAATAAACAAATGCGCTTAAAAACTAGACAGATTTTTTGTCAGTGTCAGATAAGAATATCAATATCAATACATTTATCCTCGCTCGAAATATTTTTAAGTACTTCATTTATGCTTCCTTAGTAGTGAGTAGTATAATCTGGATTATTAAATAAATAATTTGAACAAAAAATTGAGGAGCAAACGGACAATATATTATGTACATTCATCTATTTTAACCCGCGACGATTACCAACCAAAAAGTCGCCGTCGTCTATGGTCCTACAAAGGGTGGACCTATAAGTAGTGCTATCGTTTTGTTTATAATATTAATGTCTATAACAAGTATACACGGTTACATTAAGCTACGAATTAGATGATTTCCCATAAGATAGCCTGATAACACATCAGGGCCCCAATTCTGCTGTTTACAATGGCCGAAGAATAAATGGTTATTTGATTTAAATTAGCACTATTCGCATTATTGTAAGAATTTTTACAACTCAATAATTGGAAATTCAGTAAAGGGCGGAACATTCACGGTCAATACAATATTTTGAAATTATTCTGTCGGTAAAATGCTTAAGAGAATATGAATAGTTCCAAATTTAATCCAATTGCCATTCATTCATCGGCCGTTGTAAATAGCAGAATCGATGCCCAGGAAATACATATATCTTTGAAATTAACAGCTGATTTGTTGTTAAACTTTGTTTTTAACTAGCAAAAACTGTTATAACTTCGAAACAGTACCGTTACAGATATAGAATAAAATCACATAAAATAAGCGGAAACAAATAAGAAGATTTAAAAATGAAATCGATCCATTCAACATTCACAACAATACTTGTTACATCAAACATACAACACAATTAAATGTCACGGCAACAATAAGTGATAAATCATTCTGAGTTGCGAACAATGTTAATGAGCAGACGCCGTTCAACGAGCAATGATTCAAGTGATATATTTGATCGAAGAACGGGACAAATTAATAAATGCCAATAAATTGCTATTGCCATGTCGCCAATAAATAAGCATGCGAACAAACCCAATATAAAACTATGTATATTCTAAATATATCTTACAGCTGATCGACCCCAAAAAACAAATTAATATTATTAAAATTAATAATATGTATTTGTTTTTAAAAGGTACCATCTATTTACCGACATTTAAAACTTTATCAATTTTTCTCTAGTGTCGACTGACTAACAATAAAAACGGGGGGACAAATACCTACATAATCTTTATAATTGTCAAAAAAAAAACACATTTATTGGAATTTAACAATTGTTATATAGTAAAATGATTGGTTATGTAATTATGTAAATAAGTTAAGAGCTTATTGAAACTATGAAGCTTATTATAAATGACATAGTTGCAATAACGTTAAAAACACATAAATTTGTTTATTTTACTATTGTACTAGTTTTAAACACATATCTCATAACCATAACCTTTCAAAAATCTAAAATGAATGCTTAATGCAATCGCACCTTAAATACATATTATTATTATTATTTAAATTATAAATTAAGCAAGTAAGTACACTAGTGATATGTATTTCGGTATGTTGAATAGATTGTTTGCAGAAACCGAACAAAACATAAAAGAGACCTTAAAGAAAACTTTAAGGAGTAATCGTGCTGATAAGTATTAGTATCATTCAGGGACATTAGTTTGAAGATCGATACTGATTAAAAATCCTTCTTAAATGTCATACTTTCATGACATTTGACTATCATGTGACTAATTTGTAGAATAAATGGATATTTGAAAACGTTACTTAGATCTAGCGCACAACCGGTTTGAAGTGACGCAGACAAATGTTTTGTTGCCATCATTCAAAATCCCCTCCGTTGGCAGTGGATACTTTAATATTCATCAATAAATAACATACTAAGATCAAAATGATCTTCACAAAATTGAGCAAACAAAAATAAATAAAATGACAGTGATATCACATAAAAATATTATCATTAATAAACAGGACGGAGAAAATTATTACTGACGAGGGTTTTGAGCAGTTATTGACTTTAGTAACATAACACTAAATAATATGACTGTTAAAAAATTAAGTACAGCTTCTAATACTCTAAATTTACATAGCAAGGCAAGCATAATAAGTTATTGCTAAAACGCAGCCCCGCAGAATAAAGTGCGGCCTACATACAATCAAGGGCAAATTTCTAGTCTTTTTATATCACATTTCTATTTAATATTGAAAAAAAACCTACTTTGTCTTCCTAGATATGCATGGATTATATAAATATGTTAGTTAAAACTGTTATCTATTTGGCCTTGTAAATACTGGCTCAGGTAATATAAATATATACAGAAAAAAGTTGTAAATAAGGAACTATAGATATGACTCATTAAAACATATGCATTATATACCTACATAGATTAGTCAAGGGTAATACGGATTTTAAGGTATTTTTTTTATAATCTCAAATAAATGTAAAATTTTTGATTTCAAAACGAATAAATAAAAATCTGAAAGACCCTTTGAAACAAACGATCAAAAGTTGTTGTGTCTGTAAGAATTTAACATTTCAACAACGGCTGTATAATTTGTATCAAATTTATACATTGTGTTTTACAATATTTTGTGCTAAACAGCACACTCTTTACAAACATATTATTAAACCTATCTCATCACAGAACTTATTTATACACTAGAATATATTACTATTTTATAACTTGCCCATCGGCAGTGCCTACCGCAAGTATAAAAAAAGTACATTTTAACTTATACAAGTTTCTACAAGTGTGCTGCTAATGGGAAAATTATTCGAACCGGTAGTGTATTATAGTAGTATCACATTTATAAGTTCCACCGACATACTATGTAAGTATCATGAAAGTATTTTTCGAGCCGCAAAGTATTAATATGTCATTCTTTATTAAAAACCATAACGCAAAGTAATAAGGTCTGTATTCCATTAACTGGCTATGGCCGATGTTAGGTTGTTTTCTACGCAACTGAGTAGTGCCGATGGAAATTAAGAAAATGATACTTAACTATTCCTATAATATACCAGAACGATTATATATTTTAACAATTCATCTGTAAATCCTCACGATCTTCCGTCGGTCATATCTTCCAACATATACACCATATCGTTGGGATGTTCATAGCGATATCCTGTAAGTAAAATCGAGTTATCAATATCGAACAATAATAAAAAAAAAACATGGACAAAGTAGTCGTAAGATAACAAACAATACACAATATAGATAACAGAAGTAAGTATACAAATGTTAGTCCTGCAACCAAGGAGTTTCTACATGAAGCTACATAACAAACATGAACAACATCGGAAGGCTATGCAATACTGATAGCTTAGATATTAGTAGGTATTTATAATGTAACAGAAACACGTGATAAATTAATTGAAACAAAACAGCACAAAGGTAATGTCTGAAAAATATCATAACATCTTTCTGTAACAGTCTATGGATAAAAATTTGGAATTTACTTGCTTCTATCTCGTATTGATAGAATGTGCCTTACTGCTTTGAAGAACGTCCAATATCGTCGTCACCACTTGCACCCACTAAACGCAAATCACAAGAAACACTGCCTAGCAAATTATCATCTAATATCTACTCGTGTTAAGTTTATATAATTAACAGGTTGCAAGCATGCAGGTCATAGAGAAAATAAACACAAATAATTATTTAATATCAATTATAATTTGTATACGATGATCATCATCGTTGTAAATAGATTACAAAGTTTACACTACACTAAGATCAACTAAAATATATCTAACAAGATTGCTTACATTCTGGCAAGAAATATTTCTTCGACGACATTTTCATGTATTTAATTTAGAAAATATACTTTTTTGAAATCAGGCTTATCATTTTTAATAATTGAATGCCCATTATACAAATATGTGAAGGCAAATAAAAGATATTATTAAAGATACTGTATTAAAACTGTACCGAAATAACCACAGGAAAAACACACTAACAACATTATCTGAATAATTTGATAAATAAATGTACCAATCTATTTTGAGGAATTAAATAAAAGTAATTAACATAAAAAAGTAATGAAAAAGTAACAACATAAATATTGCTTTCAGGTAAAAAATTCAATTGTATTTTAAGTTGATTTAATAGAAATATGGCACACAAGAAGTTATTGCGATAGGAAAATAAATAAAATGGACTTATAGTAAAATACTAAATAATCTCAGTAACCCATACTTTAAGTAAGTATATTCCAAATTTTATTACTAATTTTGTAAATAAATTCGACAAAAGAGTATTAAATATCACTTTAGGAACGTAAAAGATTGCTAATTGTTTGTTATTTCACTAGTTTATTCTATAAACACACCTCATACACAGCCGAATCAATTTACCTAATAATTTAGATGTGATGCGTACGACATCTATAACTTAAGGAATACCAATGGTTGTATACGACGGCGACAGTTCTTCACAAACACTTGTACTTACTACTACTGGGATTATACAACTGAGTTATTTGAACGATAAAAATATTTTTTTATTGATATTAAAGTTATCAGTAAAGTAGTAAATATTCTGCTTCAAAATATTAAAGTAGTAGAATAAACTAAACGTGTTATCACTGGTTTGGTCAGAAAAAGTAGTCAGTGGTCGCCGTCGTCGTCAAAATTATATTTATCTTAAAAACTATTTTTTTTATATAAAATATTCGATATTTTATAAATTAAAACTACCCTTAACCAGAATATTACAACATAATAAGGTTTGTATACTAATAAATGTACGTTTCAATTTCACTTGGTTCACGGTTGAATGTTCAGCTAAGTAATGTCATTGGGAGTCAAAATATTAAACATAATTTTTGTGAATAACATTTAGTGTTAGTTGTCTAAAGGTACAGAGTACAAAAATACAATACTTTTTATTCACTTTTTTATAAATAAATGCAAGGGAATGAACTGCAATGACAAATTTAAACATATGTGTATGTCATTTTAAGTTGTGTCAGCTTTCGATTCTCGTACAAGACAAAAGGCAAAAATATTTCAGTCATATTTGGAGCAAATATTTATTAATAGTATATGGTTCATAACCACAAATTTAACTTAAATACAGTTATCAGAGAGAACTCACTGGAGACTTCATTTGGAAATGGAATTAAATTATTCAATGGAAATATACTTAGTAGGCGAGCGTTCGAACTTAATTAGTTTATTCAGTTTCTTTTTTATTACCTGAAGGCACTCTCGCTTCGCCGAGCTTATCCTTGATGATGTAGAAAGCTAAGGAGTTGAGAGCACAGCACACCAGGGCACCAATTCCAAAGGCACGGAAGGTAACCCAGCCACCATAAGTACCATATAATCGACCGCCCACGAAACTGCCTAACGAAGTACCCACGCCCTCAAATACAGCTCCAACTAAACCCTGAAACAATACAATTACAAAATTGAACTTTAAGTCTTTACTATAGAGGTGATTTTAATATGAAGAGAAGAAAACAACTTATATTCTCTTAAAAAACTTATTACCTATATAAAAAGACAGAGAAAAAGCATTATTAAATTACAAAAAAAGAGACAAAAAATAATTATGTAAGTACCTGTACTGTTGTCTCAGTCCCTGGTAGAGAAACAATATTGGCATATGACGTCATGGTAGGATAGAACATGCCGAATGTAATCCCTTGGAATAACTCTATGGGCAGCGCCCACCAGGGATCGGACAGAAGCGAGTAGAGTATGAACCTGACACCGAATGCCAATAGGACTATACTCATCATGTTAATGTGACCAACTTTTTTAAGTATGTAACCTGTAACAAAGAAAATCTAGATAGTATATGTAATACGTGACCATTTTTGATAAGAAAAAGGTAAGTGAATGTACAAATGAAATATTGAAGACCATGGAAAACGACCACAGAAAGTGCATATAAATACTTGATTATACTGAGTGAGCTTATTGATTTGTTTCATTTAAAATGTCAGAACCAGCCCAAGCCCTGGGGTCAAAAGCCAGTTGTAAAAAAATTATGAACACAAGTTGTACATGTACTCAATACTTACCAGACACAAAAAGGAAGGGAATTTCACCGCCAAAAGTTTGTATAGCGCTCACTAATCCTTGTAGAGTTTTGATATAAGTGGCTCCATCGCAGGTCAGGCCAGACATGTCTTCGAGGAGCCAGAACAGGAACTGCCATATGAGGCCAGTGCACATGCCCACCGCTACTGTCCACATCAGGAACAAGAATGTGGGTAAAGACGATAACAAGGTGCCCACATCAGCTAATATGTTCATTGACATTTTAGTTGTGTCAGTCTGAAATTATAAATTTCAACTAAAATAGTAAACTAATTTTGCTCTAAAAAATTTTTTTCTAAAGTCTTTTAATAAAGCAAAAATGAGCTGTATGAACTTTACTATTCAAAAACTAAAAAAATATTATTATTATTCTGCTTCAAGACAATTAACCAAACCAGATTTATCGGATTGCCATGTGAAAATTAGTTAAATCAAAAAAAAAATCTATTAAGACCATTGCTGGGTACAAAATATTATATGAGCGAACATTACTATTTTTACTACTGAATACTGGTTGCATAATTTCCAAAGATTAAGATATTAATGACAAAGCACGTACCTCTAAGAAACATGATACGACGACATCTCCCAACATAAACACGAACATAAGTACAAATGCCACCGTGTAGTCTTTGTATGCGCCGTCACTGAACAAATCTATAAGGACACCGGTCAACAGGGAGAAGACCCCCCAACCTACGGACCCCCATAATCTCTGTTTGCCGTATTGTGACACTTTGGGACCTGTAATGTTAACAAAAATATTAAATTTATGCCATAATTAAAAAGCTACAATTGTAAAATCAATGCCCCGATTCTGCTATTTACAATGGCCGATGAATGAATGACAATTAGATTAAATTTGAAATTAGTCCTGTTCTCTTAAGCATTTTGCCAACACAATAATTGGAAATTCATTGTATTGACCTCGAGTGTGACGACTGGCGTCCCATACTGAATTCCCAATTATTATGTAAGAAAAATGCTTAAGAGAATACAAAAATGTAATTTTAAGCCATTTTTCAATCATTCATAGGCCATTGTAAATAGCAGAGGGGCCCAGGTTCATAGTAGGGGTCTAAGAATATATTGTTCTCATACTACATTCATTAAGATAGGAATAATTTCAATGCGTACCAAGAAGATCGAAGCAGATGGCATCAGCGAAGGTAACAACCACGGCTTGGCCAACCCAACTGACTATCATTAGGAAGAAGAACAACCAGAACTGTGACGTATACTCCTTAGTACCCTCTTGTCTGCTTTCTGCGGCTCCCTCTATTAACTCATTTACCTATTGATGTAAGGAAACAAACAATGTAATATAACACATAAAAACAAAAAAGATCAAAATTATTAATCATCAATTGAATTTAGGCAGCACATTTGATTATACTTAGTACCTAAGACATTATTTAATACAAAGAACGTACCACGGTATTCTCACAATGTATATCACAGGAAGACTGAAAAAGTTCAGACTTGAGTTGATATGTAGCTTGTGATACACAGTTTGGATAATGTATGGTCACTGAAACAAAAAAATTAAGCTGCAAAAAAATAAGTCATTGTGCTGGCTGAATTTTTACTTCGTAGTTATTGTGCCAGCTGCAAAAAATAGCAAAGTAGGTACACTATGTACAGTAATTTGTTCAATCATTTATGAACACACAAAACAGCAAATGATTGAACATTGCAGATATTTGTCGTAAAGAATGACGTTATGAAGGGAAATTCTGGTATATCATAGTATCTTGTGAAGGTATTATTATTATCAGTATCGATATAAAACAAAGATGCCACTTGAGGAAAATCACTTGACGTCTCTCATGCATAAAGTACCTGTGACTTGAGGTGCAAGAATTAATTTTAAAAGAATAATACTTTAGTTTTTTACAAGTAGATATGGGATACAACGTGTTTGGGATCTGTCTTACCTCCGCCTTTCCCGTCGGGCACCTCAATGTGGTTAAGCCGCATATAAACACACTCGTGTTCAGCCATCGTCTTCGATAAGAGTAAGACTCCTGTAAATGACAGGTTCGAAGGGAATTGTTCATTTTTCGCGGTCTTTGGCTGGCAGTAACTAGCTGTGTCGGCTTTCCACCATTCGCAAATCTCCATAAGACGCCATGGTGTGTTTACGTCAAGGTCGCATGACGCCTGTTTAACAAAAAACTTGTTAGTCATCTGTCGTTTAAATGAGCAGCAAATTACTTCGTTAAAACAGTTTTATAGTTTCGAAATAAAGTGATTGTTAATGCGACTATTAGGTGTAATTTTATTACAAAACAACAAACGAAGTACCTATCTAAATAGGTGCAAAATATTTATGGTTTTTAGATATCACTGGTAATTTTGATAAAATAATTTTGATATAATTAATGGCCGAAACTTGTTGGAAAAGGTAAATTTATCTGCACTAAACCTAAAACTGACCAAAGTATTTACCTACGTAAGTATATTGTTTTTTTAAGAAAATAAGTTTCGGGATGAAAATATACTGGGGATACATTTAATTGACATTACATACCTCACAATCAGTGCTTATGGTCTCATTGGCGAGTTTGGTAAATTCAGCTGTGTCGTTTGTACATAGTTTGTAATTTAAATTTTTATCAATACATGTCATATTAGGTTTTTGGTTTGCTATAGCAGCCGACAGATTTGCGTTTTTACACTTCAAAGAGCAAGGTTCATTGACATCAACGTATCCACTTCCGAGACGACAACTAGGACTGAATATATTACCTATAAGGAGACAATTTTAATGTGATTTGATGAATCAATAATACCTATATGACATAAAAAAAGTTGCTGAGTTAAAGGGCAATGCACGCAAGGAATTCGCCAAAGCAATGGTTTCATTTTCCTTATAACACATTCGCATGGCGGGATATTTACAAGAATAAAAAATAAGACATATAAACAGGTTAATTTATTATGTCATATAATTGTTATCTATATATTATTATTCTTCATAAATGCACATCGTCCGCAAAAAATCTTACATATCAATAGGAACTTATTCTCGGGCGAGTACTTAGAAACAGACTTTTAATTAAATTCCGTTCAACGTTTGACGATGTCAATTCTAGCGGTGTTTAGAGGCGCGTAACTATGACAATTTAATTAAAATGCAATGTCCATTAACAAAAACACTAATATCTCACCATCCAAGGTCACGTTGTTCGCAGCAATATATGCGCAATTATCTTCTTTTACAGTAACATTACTGACAGAAGATGTATATTTTATATTATCCGTATGACTGTAGCAGTATTGTGGTATATGCCAATGTTCACAAACTGTCTGCCACATTTTAGGAGAGGTCATGTCACAGTTCATCTGCAAATTGTTCAAGGTTATCATAAGCCATTACAATAAGTGCTGGAACAGAATCGCGTTGTTTGATTGTCGTATCAGATTAAGCAGTGATTGTAATTTAATAACGTTTTGATGAATGCTACTTTAGTACACCACTAAATTAGTGCCAATTTACGATGTAAAAATTCCATGACGCAGGCTTATAAGACATGTCAGCTAAATAAAGTCTCGAAACGAAATACAGAACTATTACGTAACAAGTTTGTAGTTAAGAGGAAGACAAAATAAACGCCAGTAAGTTTACTATCATGGATATGAGTGGTATAATCGCAACATTTTTATGAAATCCGGCGTGTCCTTGAAAATGATATCTGGCATGCACGATGGCCGAGATAGATAACACTCACCTGACAATAGGTACTGGCGTTTGAACTCAGATTACTTAAAGAGTTGACTTTACACATGTCCACTGACGCTTTGTCCTTGTAACAACTTTGTAGCATAGTGACCCCGCCATCACAGTCTAATTCAACGCTCAAATTTCGACTTTCCGGTATCGCGTATATACACCAAAAACCAACTATAGTCAATATTTGAAATAAAATAAATATAACTTTTTGTTTTTTATACCTGTAATACAAAAAAAATATTATGGAACAACTACTACACTCTATGTTTTGTGTGGTAATATCATCTTTAAGAGATTTCATGTTTCTTTTCAATTGTTTAGAATCATGACACACAGCATTCCTATTACCTTAAATAAAAGGCTACAAAAAAAGAGTTTTTGGTTTTTTTGTATAACAAGCTCTTATAACATGAAAAGCTGTATCTCTTACACACATAACAACCTAGAAACAACCTTTAAAGGCTTATAATATTTAAGATTTACTTAATGCTAAAGATAGATTAAGATAAGTTGATTACGTTGTCTGAGCAGCCATATAAAAGAATTAGCATGTCAATAAAGCATGATATTGGTACATACCTGTCGGCAATCACACCAAACAGTGGTTTTGCAATAAGGCCAAATATTGGTAAAACTGTGTATATCAGTCCTACAGTGGCAGATGAAAATCCTAATTGACGAGCATAGGTAGACAAATATGGTACCAACGGCGCCGTCCCTAAAACAAAGTAGAATGTGAGCTAACCTAATAATTAAATTTATTAAAATTACTCCAACGATTTACGACCAATGATTTATTTGAGCAAAGACCAAATTTATTACAGTGACCTACATTTGTAACTTCTTAGTCTGATTAGAGCCATCCATAATCAGTCCTCATCAAATGTATTACTTCAACCAAAATAATTTATAGTTGTTCCAATGTATTATAATTATGCATTATTATTGGTTTATTATTGTGATGAATACATGTGTATTGTAAATATAAGATATATAAAGCTACTGGGTTCAAACTAATGCAAAGTGCTATGTCTTCTTGAGACACATATTATTTAGAGTTAATGTAAAAATAGTAGTGCAAATGCCATAAAGGAGGTTTTAATTGTGAAACAGAACTGGTTTATTTTGTTGTTAACATACTGGTTGATTTTAATAAAATAAACTTACCAGCATTGAAGAAGAAGAAGTGCCCTTTAATGGGCAGTAATTTTTTATTTATTTGCATCTTTGAAGGCAGCATTTTGGTTCTGTAACAAAAGGCATAACAGTTGTTATTACGATTGCAATTGCAAATAACCTATTATTTGGCATGAGTCAAGGTAATTAATAAGACACATTTTAGTTTTGAAGCATATCCACATGTTCTACATTTTTATTGTATTATATTTTTTACTAGCTTTTCGAAAGCGGCTTCGCCCGCGTCGAGGTCGGTTATATCGAGTTTCCAAGAGAACTCGTCAAAAGTCTGGGATAAAAACTATCCTATGTTCCTTCTCAAGGTCAACTCTATCCCTGTACCAAATTTCATTAAAATCGGTTCAGTGGTTTAGACGTGAAAGCATAACAGACAGACAGAGTTACTTTCGCATTAATAATATTAGTAAGGAAGTAAGGATAGTAAGGCTAAAAGTTTCAATGAAGGCTTTACTAATAATCGGCAATCATGGTGTTACTCATAATTATGTGCTAGTTTTACCATATAGTACCACAAAGCTACAGCGAATCTACTAAAATGTCTTGTGAATAATCAAAGATAGTTTTTAGAATTATGAAAGTTGATTGTGTACATCATAATAATATTGACCTTCCAGCTACTGTCTTAAATAAGTTCTTAAAAATAACAGAAAACAGCCAAATGAGTTTAATCAATACAGTACATTGTACAGTAGTTTTAAGTATTGCGCTCAAATATTACTTATTAAGTTTTTATTTTAGATGGAGATAAGATGGAGGATAAACACATAATAGTTAAATAACAAAATTAAGCTGTTTAATTTACAATATTGATAATTTCTAATTTACTGCTATTTTTGTTGCTCCAATAATAATGTTTATTGTGCTTCTGTGTTAGTTAAAGTACTTAGTAAATACTGTTTTAATTTAAGATTATAGACTCAAGTTGTAAATGCAATGTTCAAGTCACAAACAAATAAACATGTGTACAATCAATAGAAACTTCAAAGTAGTTTTGTATGTAACTGGACATATTCCTGCTTTGTATTTTCTTTCTTAAATTTGGCAAAATCTAATAAAGTTGAGATGAAAAGTTATATTTAAGTACTGGAATTGATCTTTTGTGGTTCCTTATTCATGATTAAAATAGGAATTAAGTCAATGAGGTGAATACAAACTTACCTAATTATTAATTTATTTCCATGAACTTAAGTAAAACCAATTAGAAATCATGTAAACACTAAACCAGTTTGGACGCGGTGTATAGACTTTATACAGTTATCTGTGATAATGATATCCACAGAACTAAATTTATTGACCTATTTATTTCTGACGTTTACACAATTACTAAATACCGAAGATGGACTTCGTTTTTGAGAAAGATTATAAATTGATGAAATACACGTGCAATGAATGAAATGAAACGGAATGTAATAAGAAAAATTGACAACTGATTGACCACTGACAATGTAAATGTCAAACCGTGACGGCTGCTGTGATGACAGCGTACCAAAAATATCAAACTTTAGCACGAGTGTTGTCGATTAATTTAAAGCGTAGGTATTGGTAGAATATTCATCCGAAATCAGAAGCATGTGTTTTTTTTATTTCACTATTTTTTTTATTAAAAGTATAAAAAATCTTATGAGGTGAAACTAAGTAACACGGTACACAGTAAAAGAAGCGATAAGAAATAGTTTTATTGTGACTCAAAATTCTTACAATACTTATAAAATGAAACGATGCTATCGTTTCATTTTATAGAGATGTCTATGAATTTAAAAGGCTTTTTACAAAAGTCTACTTGAAAATCTTTATATAACTTGGACAAAGCACAGTTCGAAGTTTTGCGTTGGCGTCACAGCTATGGGAAATTCTGCAAAATTCATACTGTATATTTGTCACTTGTCTCTCGGCAACACTGACGATGTCATAATGATTGCCAAGAGTAAAAATGATTTAATTTAAAATATTTTAATATTTTTACTTAAATTCTTCATTGTTAAAAGCTGGCTTCTCCTTTAAAGGCAAAATTAAAAAAGACCAAAAAATACGTACCGTAGCATGCGACATACTTGTATAATGCAGAAGTGTAATCATGTTTAACTGGATTTTTATTAATCATGTTCTGGTCTCTGGACTATAAGTAATTCCACATATAACGAGGCATAAAACAAGGATCTCCGAAACTGTTTCTACAACCCTCGAAGATATTTTCAGAACTTTGGTAAATACCTGCAAAATTTACTAATTTTATTTCTGCTGATGACATTGTTCTACTGTCCTCAGCAGCATCCATACTGAGCTTTATGATCAACGAATTGGACAAACCAAGCCGCCAATGACTCAAAGATAGAGCGGTTTAAGAAAATACGGATTGCGTACGTCCAGAAGTATATCTACCATGGCCAACTGTGTCTGTGTGGAAACATGGGAAGCAACTGGAACAAAATTTTGGTCCGAGGAAAATCTTATTTACCTACGGAAAGGCAATCTGCCAATATCTCTCAAAAAGACGCTCATGGATGTCGCTATTCTTCCCATTCGAACGTATGGTACACAAAAATTATTGCTTAGATCCCGCTCTATGCCCGTTCGTTAGGCTGTACCTCAGGAACCATTATATTTTTTATAGATAGTGTCAGAACCCATAGCTGGGCAAATGCTTCCCCCTTCTCTTCTCACGAAAATCGCTAAAGCCTGTTATTTTTTCCAAATGATTTTTCCATGCCAACAGGTGAACCATTTGTGCGTGTTTTATTTCTTTACCATTTTAAAAAATATTACCGACATAATGGTTATGTTCGAACAATCAAACTTTCTATCTTTAGGGAAAGTACATTTTACAGAAGTCAGGAGAACACAGGTAACACCGACCCTTAACCCCATCCAATTGGCAAACTGCCAAGCTACTTTAAACCAGAACTGAAAACGTAGAAACTGTAAAAGGATAGTAATTTTTGTCTTTTCGTATAATCTTGAGCAAGCCAGCATACATTGGGAAGCTGATTATATGTTGGCCGTTATGAGAAGAACCTTTTGAGAGGTCATAGATTTCGATTTATTCAATTTAATAACATTTGGAACAATACTTTTGTAATCGAGTACCTACCTAGGTAAAAACTATTAATATTCAATTAAAAACTTAAAAAGAGAGCTTTACTTCGTTACGTTAAGGTTGATTTTTTCACACTTATTGTTGTTTACCTGTCTATTTGTGGAATCGTAGCTCCTGAACGGATTGAGCGATTTCGTTTGTATTGAGACGATTAAAAGTGGGGGTGATAGGGGGAAGAATGACTGAGTATCTACCACTCAAGTAGGGGGTCAAATGAAAACGCACTGAAATGAGTGAGTTCTTCGTTTGAAATGAACGTTTCGATATGAAAATTGCTATCTAGTGGGAAAATCGGATATGGAAACCGATTGTCAATGGAGAGAATAAATTACTACATCTCAGTGATTGCATTGATTTGTCTAGTAGGTTATTTATTGTTGGCGGATTTTATTGATATTTTAATTAGTAGAATGATTTGACGCTTCGATGCATTTCGATTCTCCAGGTTATGATATGAAAACATCCAAATAGGTCGGTAGGTAGCCACTTTATCTGACTGTTCATACAAAATTCAGCAATAAAACCTCCATAATTTTATTGTATAAAATGTTGCCAATGGCTTATTGGCACTCAGTAATGACGTGACTATCTAACAGTAAAAGAATCCAGACAATCCTCAATAGTTCTAGATATTAGTGCGAACAATAAAACAAATAACGTCGTAAATGTTAACTCTTTATAATGTTAGTAGGTATTGAATCTCTTTACAATGGCTCCAAGACCACCCATTTTACGTCACACGTATTATGTGATGCAAACTTTTCTCACCGTCCGCATCGCGTCGGCGACCGTCGCATTGCATAACGCACGGAAAAATGAATTGTTAAAGCACTAATTCATTATGTAAAACACACTCAGAGTGCGCGGATAAATGTTTAAATCTTAAAGGACAATATGAATCTGCAATGATTGTATCTATAAGTTCTAAACTTGAAATTTAGTTTATATGATTATCTTTTCCAAGACTGTTAGCTGCCCAAAGTCGTATTAAATTAACTGTGTTTCAGCACGCAAAGTTTTCGGGCGAATCAAATACTACAAAAAGACTAGTCTCAACATATTTATTATTGCGTATTGAGTTATTAAGTTCCTATAGGTAGATATACACTAGCTTGCTATGTGGTACCTGCAATCATATGTGTGTGCGGTGTGTTATTTCACTGTTCAGCTCTAGAGAATTAAGTATTGCAAATGAATGCCGATCGCTTTACCTTATTTGCCTTTTAATACTTTATTTATTCGACTAAAACATAATGGCATTTCCGTCCATATTTTAAAGGACATTCACGTATTTGTAATTATGACATGCATTACCTACATTTTTGAGTTAGAAAAACGTCACAATCTCAACATAGATTGTAATTTTTGAAGTTTTGATCTTTGTGGAGGGGAAAAAGGGGAAGTTCTTCATTCGGTCTCAAGCAGTGGCTTAACTATCGGAGTGCTGAGTGCAAGTACAAGGGCCAAAATAAGTTTAAACTATGTCTAAAAAGAGGGAGTGTCGATCTGGCCACAACACTGCCTAAAATACTCTAATGATTATTTTATCGTACCAAAATAAATAAATCGGTAAAGCGGATCTAAAATGTATGAATAATCGGCGTACAATATAAAAATAGAATCCAGAACCTCCTCCTTTTGAGGTTGGTGAATTCATAAGATAAAACTAGCATTGTTTATATTTCAGAAATAATATTTCAAACAATCATAAACGCCTGTTGCATTTGGTTTCACGAAAGAGCCCGTTACCCATTTCGTTACTATAGAAGTAGAGTAACAATTCGAAAATGTATTTTGAAACAAAATTTATTTGTAACTGAGATAGTTTCTACCGGTTATTTGATGTTCACTTTCCATTTGGTTTACCTACAACCTACGGCCCGTGAGTTAGTTCTACGAATGCTACGATCCGTAGCAATGAATATATAATCGTATTAACGTAAAAAATGAGTTTTTTTACTATGTAACGATAATGTCTATTTTGTCAAATCCCGACTAACGGATCGAGACTTAAATCCCATAGCTACAAGGGAAAATCATCAAACAATTAGCGCCCATCGCCGCATCGTCACTCGTTAGAGTTGTTAAAACCCGCACGGACTGATTGATGGCCACTCGCAGTTAGGTATCAACACAATACTAAACAATACTCCATAGTGTACACCAGAAACAAGTACGATACATTATTATAAAAATAGTCGTATACAATAGGCGGTCTTATCGCAAACAGCTAAGTATTGGTTACATTAGACACCATATAGATACCTATTCTGATTCTTTCGAGAAAGCAAACAAAAATAAGGAAGTTCGAAATTAAGTACCTACATATTATCGATAACATGTACAGTGAGTGATTTACAAAGCGCAAACCGTTAGTAAAATCTCATGTTTATATAATAACATACAATAGTGCCTCTTCATTTCAATCTCATCAACACAAGGTAAATTGAAGTAAAGTAAATTAAATTATGGAATGAATGGAATACCTATACAAAATAAATTAATTTATGAACGACACGTGACACTGTGTATCTGCGTTTACAGAATTGAATTTATGTTAAATGCATAGGTAACAGATACACAAACATATTTGGGCAAACCGCATGTACTTAAACGTGTGCAATCCTGGGCCTCTCTACTCAATGTGTATGTAACTTTCATGACCGATTTAGATATTGGAATTTGAATTAATACCAGTTTGTCATCATGTTAACCATTTGAACGGCATTAATTTGTTTAGTATAATGGGTATTTGTAAAGCCATTTTGTCGTAAATCATTGTTACCAAATAGGTGCAAATACGAATTCTAGTGTTATATCGCTGCTTATTTTTTTAGAAGATATTTACATATTTATATATTTACTTTTTAAGAGGATATTTTAGAAGCAAAACATCAAATAATACTTCTTGAGGGGATTTTTTTATAATAACTAATGAGTCAATTTAAGAAAATTATATGATCATTAGTAAACCGGTTGGTTTACTCACGCGTATTTATTCGGACCTAATAGGAGTCCTTTATCACGAATTGACCAAAATTGTCGTAGTAAATAAATAATTATGAATTTATGATTTAAAGCAATGAATATGTTACAATTGTTTTGTCAATTTCCTCATAATTCCCTGTCTATATTCTATTTTAATGGTCTTCATTAAAAAGTATTAAGTTTTTCATCGCTACACACTCAATTAGCGCAGAAATGTTGTGTAGCAATAAATATGCAAGAGAAAATAATGTAATTGAATATCCAATAGATTTTTATAAAAATTCAATACGGAAGAGAACAAAAATAGGAATGAATGAAATGAATAGGGGTACTGGAGTAAATTACGCCTACGAATCGTGTGTGGGGGATGGTGATTGCGTGGGTTACATTCCCAGAACTTATCTATCTATAATATTTTAGGCATCATCGCAACTAACAGTAATTAAGGTAGATATAAATAAGACAAAAAGTGCAGATGTATTTAATATTAATACCAAATATACTAATTAAACCAGTTAACTCTTAAAACCATTTATTTTTCTTTTAAGGCGTTGTCCATCTCACCGTCGTCCAGTGAGCAAAATTAAAGGAGGCTTACTCGTTTTCTAAGTCTGTTGCATGCTTACTGGCATCATCGCGTATTCAGCCTTGTGTTAATACCGAACTCACACGAACGGCAAATTTAATGTGAAGGTACTGACAACGTAGTAGATACATTAAATTTCTGAATACGATATTTTGATACTTACGCAAATGAATCCACCGTTTTCGTCTCTACACAAATGTATTTATTATTTGATTGACAGTTTGGTGTATTTTGAATTACCTAAAGTTTATTGGATACAAATATGAACTTAAAACATACTAGCACTATAACCCTACATTACCCCTAAAATGGTTGAATTGAGTAAATAAATTTTTGGTTCATATTATAATTTTTGTCAAAACAATAGACTTACTTCGAAAAAGTCAACACAAAAGAAAAAAAAAAACACATTCATTTCAGCTAGCTGTTGAGAGTCAACACTAGCCTTATTTCTATATTTTTATTGATTTTTTAAAGCTCTAACACATACATAATAGAAGGTGCCCTCTAAAAATATTAATTATCAGCTGTTACAATCTTTAGCTCTTTTTAATAAAAAATACTTGATTAGGCCAATCACAGACCGTTTTAATTTATAACGTTTCACCCTTTTACAATATTAGAGCTATATAAAGCTATAGTAGATAATATTCTATTAATTTCACAACTCTGTACTAAATTTCCAGTAACTCTGTTGAGTGTGTAAGCATTCAACCACTTTACCACACATTGACTGACATACATATCGTTGGAAAAGGTACTCGCATGTGTTGCATTCAATATCGAGTAGTGAGCACAGGTTTGAACACGTTAATTTCTATTTCATTTTTTTCTATTCTCATAGTTCTATAGATGCTTAAAATTAAAAAAATGACAAATCTATTGAATTTATGCATGCAAAGCCTTCTTCAAAATCCTTCAAAGCTTTTACTTTTCGTAGGCTATTACCGTACAAAGATCTATCTATTAATGCTGAGTCATGTGTACAATTGGTGTGTGTAAAATATTATTTTGACAAAGTTCATTTGTCACATTAATAATTAACCAATCAAAGTATTCAGTCATGGTGAATTCATTTTGTGAAACATGGGCCGACCGCAACTGCACGCCTAGTGCCCTCGTGTTCGTCCTGGGTCCTAGTGAGCGCATTGCGTCCTTGCGCACTTCACCCTGCGTCCTACGTCCATGCGTCCATGCGTGCGTGCGTGACCGTGTCCCTATACTCTCCGGGAGGGGGAACGAAAGAATCAATCAACCCAGACAGTAACAGCGTTTACTATCATATACCTATCGGTACGGCTATATTCGTCACTAATTTAATACCTCTACCGCGAATGAAAGGAAAATGTATGAATTGGCAACAAGATCAGTATTTAAATATGGTTCGGAATATTTTGGTGGTTGAAAATGGAGAGTTGGAAGAACGCTGTTGGATTAAAAAAAGGTTTTTAATAACAGAAGAAGTTTGAAAGTAGTAACAGTGCTACATTGAAAATGAAAAGTTAATAGGTAAGGCAAATGGTTGCATCTTCCAGGGCATGCACTTGAGAAGATATAAAAGGCTCATGACAAAGAGATATTGCACTTTGCAGTGGAAGGATAAATAGACAGCGGACAATGGAAAAAATGAACTTCAGGGTATTGATAAATTATATGGCAATTCTACGATCGGTTCAAACAGAAAACAGCGTTGTCTCTAAAATACTTTTGAATATAGATCTATACTACTTAAACACGTCTGGTAGGTAGACGTTTTTTTCATTAAGTGGCTTAAAACTAAGACACTGTGTGAATACTACATAATTGTTTAGAGTAGATATTATGATGAAATAGCCAAAACAGAAACGTATGAAGTCAGCTAATCATCTTAGGATGATCTAATTATACAAATGTGTAGAGGCGGTAAAGTACACCCGGAGTGAAATAGTTTTTTAATGTTAATAAATCGGCAATGTCTATGGACTATGAAAAAAGTTTTCCCAAGATTAGAGTTACGACGGTTTAAATAGGAAGATGCTTTAATGTTCCTAAGGTGACTGTTTCACCCGCGCCATCGAAAGAGATAACAAAATAATAATAATTTATGTATAAACTTAAAATAATCTACAGTTGTTTATCAAAAATACACAAAAGGCTGTGATGATCAGCGTGCCTGTGGCCAAATAGATTAAAATTAATCCTTCGGAGGCAGGAAGAAAATGGACTGTCTAAATTCTTCAAACAATATTTCAGGAAAAACCGAACTAATGGGGAACTGCATACTAAGCAATATTTGAATGCTGTGGGTGTACGAAGAATAGGTGTGTTATTGGTGGGCTTATAAGAAAAAAAATTGCCAAATACCCCCTAAAAAAAATACGGATCAATCGCTATTGTATGGCCATGACTCTCGGCCACCTTAAGGCATGCCTTAATCACGATAGTAATGTACTCCAAAATTAATTCATGAATTTGTAACCACTACAATTACCGTGCAATAGCATTTACCTAACAGTATTATTTCAATTTGAGCTTCCCCTTCATTTTTCTGGTGTGCAACAACGTTAATATTCCATGATTTATCCCATTTTAAAGGTTCCTTTTTCATAATTCGGCTTTCCGTTTGACATGGTTTTTTTCTTACGTTGAGTAAATGCTGGGCTTCATAAAGCGAAAAGATTTTCAATCTGCAAAATTGTAATATTTGCATAATGCCCAATATTGTTGACTGAGCTACAATATCGACGATTTACCTTATTTTCATTTTCCCAGAACCAGTATTTTCGAATAACATTAATAATTTTTGCTTGTTTGTTTTCCTGAAATAGCTGTAGAGTTTGTTTTTTTAAACATATTTTTCCATTTCACCTGACTCAAAGAAGTTTGAAAATCATGTTATTTGTAAACTGACAAGATACATATCTCTATGTTATTTTAATATTAATGATTTACTCATTGTCTCGCTAATGAAGAATTGTACAAGAAAGCTTGTGGGGATTCCATGTAATTTTGTGTCCTTGATTTGGGAATCATTATAAACTTAGGTCAAAAAATCACTGCAAGGCTAGCCAAGTGGCATGATAGTTTACTACATCCATGACCACTGGACGCGACGTGTCATGAGTACGATCTCTGCGTAGGATAAGTGAGAATATTATACTTGCTGAGTATGATTTGAATGCTTGTAAAACCGGACGCAAGAAAAAAATCCTTAATATCGCCTAAAAACCAACTAACTAACCAATAATGCCTAGATTTACCAAATGGATAGATTTATCACCATGCAACAAGTTATTACTACGGCAAAACAGACTCGAGCACTTTCAAGCGTTTCAATAAAATGTTCACCCCTTATTGTCTCGTTCAGTTTGAAAACGCTAAAATAGGGATAACCACCAACCGGCTTTTTTGAAAGTGTGAAGTACCAAAAAGGTGATAGAGCAGTTATAACCCTGATAAGAACTCCGAAATTCATCCTTAATTAATTTGAGTTCGTTTTGAGTACTAGTCATGAGGTAAAGGTATCTCTCAGTACCTACCCACGTTTATGCACACAAAATATTGCTTTGCGTCAAATAGTAGTCATAAAGCACAAACACTTTGTTTGGTACTTGCTTGAAACCAACCTCTTTGTAATGGTCTCAGTAAAATTACGTACGAATTTAATATCTTTTGTTTGCTTTCGTGATTGTGAATTCACTTAACTAAATTAAATGTACTCTGACATAGAAACCTAATAAACTATTTCGGTAGATAACAATGGCAAATTAAATAGAAATTGCGATTAATAAAAATTGTATAAACGTTCAACAGTACGTTAAGTTGAAGTATCGCAAGGATGATATGAAAAACTGAATACTGAAGTTACTGTCCAGTAATTTGCTACCGAACGTTAAGTAAACTAAACGCACGTCGGGCCGCAGCACGGCGGTCGGGACCGAGAGGGCGCCGCGAGTCGTGCTACGTCTTAAATGGAAGCCTATTTTCGTCGAATCCTTTACGCTAAAAAGAAGTAAATTAGGGAGGTTAGCGTCGTGTCTCGCCGAACTTCGAAGCGATTGCGATGCGGCTCCTCCTTCCCGTGCTATTGGCGTTGGGCGGCTCAGCTCCGCCAATGAGACCGCGCTTAGCCCCACTCGCTGCCATTTCATATTACTAAGATTACGTTTTCCTTGATTAAGAAAAATGCCAAGTTTTCAATAATTATGTTACTAATGTACCGTCAAAATTTGATATGCGTAGCGACACGGCGTGCCATCAGTACCACGCGGAGAGCAGAGAAGCGAAGATTTTTTAAAGTTATATGAAGCGCGTTTTGTGAGTGGACTTTGAATAATCAACCACATATTCAGGTAAATGGTAAAGTGTGAGGACGCCTACACGGCGGCGGGCGTCGAGCTTTACGTTGATGTGTTTCAACCGCGAGATTCGTGAGAGCATTTGATTCAGTCCGCTGCTCGGGCACGGCGCGCGTCACTCGCATCGCGCTCCGCTTGCGTCAACCGTCCGTCGACCGAAAGCGAAACTGCGCCCGCCCGCCCAGAGCGCGTCTATAACGTTATTTTAAAAATAAATCGCAATAATATTCACTATTATTGTTTGTACAAAGTTATCGGTTTAGTTCAAGACTCACGCAAGTGTTTATCAACAAACGAAAAAGTTAATAAAAGTGAAACTTAGCGAAAAACTCTTATAAACTTATTATAGTGATTTATTAAGGATGTTTGCAATGCTGCCGATTTAACATTATAAAGAGGCCTTTGGATTTCAAGACGGCGGTGGATAATTTACTTCGCCCTGAATTAGAAAAAGTGGGTGAGTAATAAATAGAATTGGAAAGATATGTTTGTAAGAGATTATATTATAAATTCAAAAAAGATGATTAAAAATATTCTTTAAATTTTCCAAATTATTTTTAGTTCTCCTTATTCGTTTATGTTCAGTTGCTTTATATATAATTATGTGCTTTTATTAATTTTAAATTGAAAAAAAGGTTGCTGTGGCGTGTGGCAATAATTTGGTCAATATTATGTTGCTTTTTCATATAATTACTGTTTCAAATGTTTGTATGAACCTTTCCTTTTACATTGTATTTAAGATTTTAATTTAATTATAAGCACCTTAAAATTAAAATTACAAGTCTACGTTTAAAAAACCAATGGTTGTTTTTTCAACATCTATTTTATTCCTGAGATATTTACTAATTTTTTTTAATTTGTAACACTTGACATTTTGATATAGTATTTTGTAGCCTAGATTATTTATTTAATGTCGTTTAGTATTCGTTTGCTCCTTACGCTCATAAAGAGAAGACTACATAAAACTCCTATCTCGGACAAGCTGCCTTATGCTATAAAATACTTTGAACCTTTATAGACTCACTAGAGATTCACTGTTCTATAACCATAATAACATTCCGAAATCGGTTTAGTCGTCTAGGGGATCGTCTGTCTGAAGCATAAAGAGTAATACTATTCACAGGTAGTTTGTACTTATAATCGCAGCCTATAATCAATTTCTTAAGCTGGTAATTCTGTTTTTTATCCATCCGCAGACAGTACTAAACAAAAAAGATATATATTAAAAAAAAGTCGTGGTATTGTTCTCTCTAGTTACCTACTAATTTAATAAGTGAAATCTGAATTAGCATTCACATGATGAGCTACAAGATTATCTTTTATCAATAATTATGGTTTACCAACGATGGGTAAATATAAAAATCCAGTTATTATTTTTGACATTATTTGCAGATCTTGCATAAAAAGCGTTTATAGGTTAAGGTAGTTTAGTTTTATACCGATTTTATTAACTAGAAGTTTATTTTTTAGGTAGCTAGCTAATTATTCCAACTGCATTATTTCCTTGATTCCACTTTTTGCACTTATCAGTGGGTATAGTACGGTAATGTTCAGGCATTAAAACTGGCCCTGAAAATATTGTAAATACTTTATTTTATATGATGATTTATTCATTGATCGATTGTCCAAGAAAAATGTCTGTTATCAATGCTATAAAAAACAACGTGTTTATATGGAGCCTGGTTACATATTAAATGCTGTTACTGTGCATGACAATTAAAAATATATTCAAGATAAATCAATTAATACCTAAAGCAAACTAGACTTCTTCTGACACTACCGAAAAAAAAACTAAGTATTTAAAAACAGAGTGAGTAGAATTGCTATAATTTATATTAAAACATTACAAAAGAGGTTTTAGCACAGTATTAAGTGGTACAGTATTAATGCAGGCTACATTAATCCAAAAGTGAGTTACCCTCATTATCAGCATTATGTCATAACATTTTCAGTTGCGCTTTTTATATCAAGGTATTAATATTAAACAAATTTTAAGCAAATAATTTACTATACGTAAACAGCTCGTCAAACGTTCTATAATTAATATTTGTATTAAATGTTAGCGTATTTATTTAAAGTTAATGCAACGCAAATTATTTTGTGAAGTTCCTTTTCTGATACAAAGCTTGATCAACCAAAATTAATTGTCGATTCGTTTTTTTACAGTTAATTGTATCATACTTAAAATTTCAGTAAAAGGTGTTGCAGTTTTCAGGATATTTTAAGATACTTTGATTATCAATTTTAATTTTAAGATATCTCAAACCTAACAGTATTTAATCATGGACTTTTGTCTAAAGCACAGTCGAAAATTCATTCACATCGCTTACCGGTGAACAATCTATTCATTTGCAGTAAAAAAGTCTTTGTTTTATGAGAGGTGTCAATAAAATAGCAAAAATTAACAAGATGCGTGCGCCCGGGTTCACCCTCCAAGCATTTTACACCGCAAACGATGAAAATATAACTTTTAACTAGGTTGTTACAGTTCCGGCCACGTAACAACATGTAATTCTTTTATGATATATTTTAAAAGTAAAAATATCAAAACAGTTCCTTCAATAGTATTCCACCTCTCTGATAATATATTTTTGTTTATACATGCTGAGAGAGATTTGCAATTCGAAGTCTAATATTATGGGAAACCGAGTATTTTTACTGTGTACAATCATTTCTCTACTGCTGTTATAAACACGCGTTTGAAATAAATACTTTTGAATAGAGGTTTAATCAAGTAGGCTATAATAGGATTATAATTACATTTTGGTGGAATATTATTCATTAAGTAAATAAAGGAAAATAAAAACTTACCTTGATGGCTGCGAGATTGATTAATTTGAAATTGGATTAAAAATTGAGTCCAGCCATATTCATTGAGGACATGACGTGTCGAACTAGCTAAAAAAAGTAGTGCGGTATGGTAGCCGTTAATCAGCAGTGGAACACGTAAGGCTAGTACCGAAAATAAGTCCAAAAAAATCGCAGCCTTTTCCAAAATTGGTGGACTGTAGCATGGCACTGATGTCGCAAAATGTGACGGCTACCATTTTGATAATCCGACAAGATGCCGATCCCTATTCGCTTAGTTGCATCCCAGTTATGGGTGTAACATGTTTCATGCAATCTGAAGTTTAGTTTAAAACGGCATTTTATGTTTTTGTTTAAATGTATTTTTTTTTAAAACTATTTCTTTGAAATTATTTGCCTTGAGAATATAAGAAATCGTTGGTTCTTTTTAGCTTTTGTACTTTCGATTTTTATATTTTTGTCGTAAAATAAAAGACCATGTTTTATTTTGTTTTAATATTATGAATATTTATTAATAGGATAGGGACTAATAGTCTTGTAGTAATAGCCAATACACCAAAGATGTTTATCAGTAAAAATACTGACAATTATATGTTATAAAATGGACACGATTAAAAACGATTAAAAAAGTAGTGGGTATGTCATTTTGAAGTGTTTCTATATAATTTAATTTTACATATTATAATCTAATTAGTTATTAACGAAAACAAAACCTTTTTCAATCTAGTATTTGTTTTATGGAATTGCGCGTAGAGTGTAGCGCGTGAAAACTTAAGCTGAGGCTACAGTAGATCACGAAGCGACCTGCAATAAATGAACGATTAAAACAAAATTAATAAAATTTTCGTTTATGTCCAATTAGCCATAAAAATATTAAATATATCAGCCATATTTCATATGTTCAATAATGCTACGAAAATGCCTGTGGCTACATTACGCGTTTTGTCAACGACAACTGATGATTTGATTGCTGTCTTAGAAAAGAAATGTATTCGTATGAAGCTATACCATATTGATCTCGATTCGTTCTCCCAGTCCTATTATGAATCATAATCCACTGTAGCCACGGCCTTAAGGAGCGTAGTAAAACTGAAAACGCCAATACCTTTTCTGCCCCCAGATACAATTACTACAAGTAAAAACAACTACACACAGCAACATTAGTTTATTTACAAATAGAATTTAAACATGTATTTTAGTGAAAAGAAAGGTATTTAGTTTTATGCGTTGCGATGAATCGATTTAATTTTAATTTATAATAGGTAAATAGGAACAGCAGTTGCAACATCTAAAATAGTATTTAATCGGACTGCTGTTTTTTTCAAAGTCTACAGTAATTTAGTAAATGTATGGTATGGTGGTATGGTAATGTGGTATGGTCTCCATTGATACATAAAGTATGTTAATATTGAAATACTATAAAATGATTGACGGATTATAATTTATTTTGTGCAGTGGCCCGAAGTACCGATGGGGCAGGCCTCGATGGAGGCTGCGAAGACGACGTCTCGCGGCTGACTCCAGGCCTGCATCCAGAAACAACCTTCGACATGAACGATCTGCCGTCGAACAGCTACACATTGGACACGCGCAGAATGCAACTATACCCGCACCCACACGTCCATCCCACGGTGAGTCAACACCTTTGTTTCAGGGACCTCCGGTGACATTAAACCGATACAAACGAATCATTCGCCTAGAACTTTCCCTAGCGAACCAACTGGAAAAGTTGTAGGTAGGTGAATCAAGATATAAAAAGAACCAGTTGTTTATCCACACATGACGATAGAAGTAGGCGTATGTAGTAGCACTCTTGTGACGTCTTGATTTCATCTATTGATTGAATTGAAAACAAGAAAAGGTCAAAGGTTCGTTGCTAATCTGTTTTGTTCATACAAAACATTAAGGGTTAGCGCCACGGAACGAAACATTATCAACGTGTCAAGTAAAAATATGAAAAAGAACTTTTAAACTAATACGATTCGTATAAACTGAGGCAAAACAAATCCGTCTTTAAACCATAAAAACGTCAACAATAAAAACAAAAGCATAACGTTGAAAAGATGAAATGCGTTGCAAGGCGCGAAAATAAGAATAATTTGAGGGTGTAGTACCGGCCGAGCGTAGGGTTTCCACTCTGCAAGTGGCCATTCGACTCGCCTCTACCTCTACCAGTTCACACGAACTCGTTCTTTTTTCTGAGTCATACTAACTTACCTCGATTTATTTATATATTATGATGTAAAATCATAAATATAAACAAACGGCACGTAACCTGCAAAACTTTTGAATTGAACTTAAGAATTTGGTTGGATTTTATGAATATCAAGTTAAGGCAATAAAATAAGCAAGTATAATTTAAATGTTTGCAGAGCTAATTTGTTATATTGTTATAAATAAACAATGAGACACAGATGATTTGTAAATAAATCATGTGTCCTCACATAATTAATTTATTTAATAATATAATTACTTTCATAATAAGCAGTGTTGGTCATGACGTTTAGCCACCAGGCTCCGCACTATCGCAACACTGAACTCGTGTTATCAAAGATGTCTTCGTCACCATCCATTACATCACCGACCTTGTTTGTTTGACTTACTTGCTTTATTATCTTTGTATTAAAATAACCGATTTTTCTATTTTTTTTTAATATAACTCCGATATCATTTGCCTCAGCAGATAATATTACTAAGATCTGTATATATGGAGTTTGTTTATAACCACGGATAGTGTACTTTAATGTAGTTATTCCCTTTGACATACCTCATTCATCACTTCCTAAATTTTATTAAGGGTTGAAAACGGTATTGCGTAATAATTCCATAATTAGGACTTTAGAAACAGAGCGAATTTCTATGAACCAGAATCACAACAGATAGGTCTAGTGGCACAATTTTATGAAAATTAAAGTAGGTACCTAATTACGATCGGAGCAGAGTATTATCAATCGTCCCTGACATAAGTTCATCGCGAACCGAACAACAGATTGTCAATAAGATTCAGTAGGTAGGTATATCGTACCACATAGTACTTATAAAAATACATAATATTGAGAAAATTTCGACACCCGTCAGAGCGGGGATAAAAAAATACTTTTATGGGTCTTATAATGAAAACAGTTTAAAAATATATATATTATACATACCTATATAAATATATTCCATAGAAAAAGTTGATTAATACATGCTCTTATGCTAACATTAAGTGTTACGACAAAGGTTTTACAAAGAAAATATATAATCAGTTACAGATTTTAGTGACGAAAATGATCCGTTCTCCGTTCACAAAAACCTTCCTAAAAGCTAAAAGTAACGAATGTACGCAATATATCGATAACTTTTAGCAGCAAAAAAGTGCATTGGACCTAACAAAAAAAAACCATACGTTTGGTCAGGTGTTATTCAGTTAGATTAAATTACTGGAAAAGCCTTTGTTACACAAAGAGAGGATTATTCCCTCACCACTAAATATTTCAAACAAATGAAGTTCCACTTAGGCTACGAAAGGTGTTCTGTGAATTTAACCAGATTCAAATTCAGATATTAAAAACAAAAACTGAACATAGTGTAAGGGCAAAACGTAAATATTATTATATTATTTTTAACCTTGTAAAAGCCACTTTCAATTCTCGCTCGAAGCACGCCCCCATCAACTTGAATATTTTATGGTTAGTAGTTACACGCCGTGTTGCTCCCAATAATTTTAACAGGTCTTAGGTGCTATAATTCATTTATTTGTCATCAAGCAAAAAAATGTGTAATTTCTTAAGACTGAATAAATACTTAGAATAATTCTCATTTTGTAAGTGGATGAAAGAAGTTGTTCATAATTGTAAGGTGTTTGAAACATATTTCATGAGTTGAGTAGTGGCTTTATGTTTACTGGGTGCGCAAGCGCGGCCGGTGAGCGATGACGTCGACTCAGCTGCTTCGGCACGCGGCGCGTCGAATGACTCCGCTGTAATTCGATCGGACCCTGTGACAAATGTGAAATGTATTACGTTTTTAAAGTGCGCCCGTGTACTCTTGCCACCGGCCAAAGTTCTTTCGATTCGACTCATATTAAATATATGTTAGTACTTACTTGCAAATTACCTGTGACTTTGTCAACCTTTATTACCAACTTCTTAGTTTTCTAAATATGAAGGATTTTTCCTTTTTGGATTTCATTAAACAATCATAAATAAGAATTTACTGTCCTTTTAGACATAAAATAAAAATAAATAAATCCCTAATTTTATTTCGTATCAGGCGTCTGTTTTTTTAAATGGCCGGGCCAATTTTCCTGAAAACACTACGCGTTGCAAATCCACACGCTAGTGTGAAAGTTATGATACATAATATATCATCCATACAGATTAAAAAAAAACCTATAATAAAATTGGTTCCGACTATAGCGAGCTACAGCCCTTTGGTCAGAATTTCAGTAAGCCATGGCTGTTATGTCGTATTTTTCACCAATCTTTGGTGTTAATATACATTATTTAATATATTTTTATCAAGTAGTTCCTAGTTTACTCTTTACAAATACCTTTAACCTAGGTACTTGATGAATCAGTTGTGACTTATAAACTCGTAACGTTTCAAACAGTACTAGTAAAAGGTGGAATAAAACATCTTACCAGGCAGATGTCTATACGGTATCCAAATTTCTTTGAGTATGTACGAGGACATTCCAACTAGAGCTTCGAAACTTTAGAATAATGTGAAAATATTTCAAACGTCTGTGTCGCAACTGACCCCATTCAAATAAAGCGTAATAGTAAATAAATGATGTCAATGTTATAATGATGACGGTGAAGATCGTTCGCTGTACAGCTTAGCTGGCATTATTATAAATATTGTGCTAACACAACGGAAACAGCGGTTCCTTGAAAACGTGTTCACCGTTCAATGTCTACTTGCTAACAAGCGGTCACTCTTAAACTATGGAAATGATAAGACAGTGGATTTCATACTGAAAGAATGATCACAAAGAAATTTACTGATCTGTTCAGGCCTCTGAAAGTGTTAATTATATTTTAAAGTAATAAAATTCTATCGCATCTTGGTCTATACAACATAAAACGTTAATTTCTAACTTAGGCTATCGCAACGTACATTTGTAACTGCATGATGATTGTGCAAGGTCATGTTGAGCCAGAAATGCTTGAAAGTAGTAATTAAATATCACGTGGTATTCGCTAGAGTACACAAGTATAGGTACCTTGAATTGCATGAGGTAGCAAAACAGTAACCTACGTGTGAAGGTATAGTATAGAATTATTGTGACAGTAATCATTTTTTTACTGGAGTAAGCAATAGGTATATTCCCATATATTTGAGTTTATCTTTCACTGAGCTACTGTATTTTAATTAATATATCCCTGTGACCAGGACTAAGATTATAATAACACAGTTTGAAGGAAAATGGACTGAAAAAAAGAATTGCCTTTAACCATACCGGAGTAATTAGTTGTTTGATATTTATTATAAATCACACGTCATAAGAAAATGTGACTTTGTGTTAATATAACACTCGCTGAATACTCTTTTATGGATATACACGACGCGATAGTTTGGTGACTTCTAAGATAGATCTTGGAGGCCCATGTCCAGCGGTGCACGAATATGGGCCGATGATAATGATGATGTTGAAGATCGATTGATTACTAAAGACAGGTTTGAAACTTGGGCAACCTAGTGGCTTATGCTAAGAATGGTGTGAGTAATCCACAGAATAAACATAACTTTTGGAAAAAAAAGATTTGAAGCTAAGTTTAACGAAGGAGAGAAAATGGATGTAAAAATGAAAATAATAAAAAGTATTCCATTCATAAAAATATACTTACTAAATTATTAAATAACTATTTAAAACTTTGACTTAAGTTTTACATGTGTTTAATTTTGTTACAAAAAAGAGACGATTTTTAAATATGTTATTTTATAGAGTTTACAAGCATAAAGCCGGGGCTAAAAATGCGGTACAGAAGTTAAATAATCCAAAGGCAGCGAGTACTGGTCGCATTCTCATTGTGTAAGAAAACGCAACGCTAGTCCAAGTAACTTGCACGTGCAACAGAATGTTCAGTGCTTTGTTCAGTGATCGTGGGTGGCCCTGCACTACTTTTTTACATATGTATATTTTACTTGAGCGTCAACTTTCATTGGGAACGCACCTTCAACCGAAATTCGATCTTAAATAAGGGATGTAAAGAACTAAATAAGCTGATAAAGCTAAAAAGTAGCTTATCGGAAATATTGCTAAGCCATACAGCTAATTCGGTCGTGTACAACATACAATGGGCCTATTTCACGAGCCAATTAACTTTGTAGCATTTTTACTCCTTTTTATTTTACTTGTATCGAATGTCTTTTGACAGATAGATTTAATTTCAAAAATTGCGTCCCTATTCTGGAAACTTATAAAAGCCCAAGCGATCTTACTTCTTTAATGCAATTATATTTTTTTTACTAGAAGATGCTACTCGTGTGCTTATATACGTGACCACAACTTGAATTTGAAGACAGCATTTATTTATTTTATTTATGTCGGAAATATGGTATAATTATTTTTAAAATATAAATATTATTATTATTAAAACTCGCAGGATCTATCTCCGAGTTAGTAGGTACGCTGTGTTTTAATAATTGATTATTGAGTAGCTGTTACGCTTAGCTATGAAGATATAAGTTTTTTGAGTGCACGAATCATCTAACCGTTTTTGTAACAATTTATATAAGATACTGCTCCTAATAATCATATGATGGTACCTATACGATAGCCTTTCTCAATAAATGGGCTATTTAACAATTAAATAATTTTTCAAACCTTAGCACTTGTGCCTGGTATATGCAAGTTCAAACAAACAAACACTACATCTTTGTAATATTAGTATCAATAGATAGTGCATGCGCTGAGACATATTTCTATTTTTTTTAATGATGACGCAGCCCGCCTTTCCGAATTCCTGGAATATACACTTATACGTAGGTTTAACAAGGATTTTAAAAAAAATACCTACATACCACGGCGCGGTTTTCATTTTCAGATACCTATTTTTCTCTTTCACTTAAAACTTGCTTTCGCCAGGCCTTGCCGATAAATAATTAAGAAAGTCATTAATACGAAACTTTTATTTGCTACTCGTTCTGTTCATAAATGATGTTTTGATTTTAACGCTAATAGGTTCTTTAATAACTTAATAAACATACACGATAAATACACATCCATAAAACGATAGTGATGTAACATTTTTAAGTAATCTATATTCTATTTTAATGAAAAAGTAACAGGATTAAAAAAGTTTAGATGCGTTCTTTTTTTAGAATTTCCTTCTATTTTAATGATTTAATGGAAACACACTGAAGCAAACTCAATAGAATAAACAAAGATTAAAAAAATAATATATTAAATTAAAATTAAAAATTTATTAAAATTATTATAAACGCTCTGGCTGGATTAAATGTAAACAACTTTATTTTTTTTCAAAATGAAAATCATGTAAGTGTTGACAATTATGTCAGCCTGTCATAAATACGAAATATCGTACACTATCATTAATGTTTTATTCAATTTGATGTTTTTAATTTATAGAAATAATAATGTTGATGTCCAATTTAAACATGACGATTTTTGTTAGATCGTTTGCCTCAGACAATGTGTTGTTTGGGCCAGAAGTTTTGTTTGAAAAGTTAAAAAGAGAGTCGTGAAAGAAGGATTTTTTTGGAAAAATATTCAAATGCCTATTATATATTACATTCTTAGACAGGGCAGCAAACGCCGTTCTTGAAGGTTTTTAATTTGGTTGTCGTGTCAGAGGTTGATTATTGTTTTGTGCCGTCGATGAAAATTTGTTCCTAGTCCGTTGTCATTTTCTTTTTTATTTTGTTTCCTTGGGTATTCATCATTTTTAACCTATGAAGCATTTTGTGGTTAGGATATTGGAACTGATTTTTGAACACTTTTGATATCATTGTTGTAGGGCGAGGAAACGCAGTCGTTGTATTCAAATTCGTACAAAAAAGGGCTAAAATGCCAAAGATTATGATGATAAGATTGTCTTAGTAGTCTTTTAATTGTTACCTTACTTCAATAGAAGCGAAAAACCAGGTGATTTTGATTTTCTTTTGGTCGAAGAATTCACAAACTTTTTTCATTAGAATCTGTGATCTACCCAGATATGTTGATATAGAAGTATAAGTTACCTACACTTACATTGAATGTTAATAAAGAAATATTATGGTGTATATTATTATTGTGCAAAGTGGAATTTATAAAATCTATCGGTATTTAATTTTTGTTTTTTTAAAGGCGTATGTAAAGCTCTGCCCTTTCGTCGAGGTATTTATGATGAAACAAAAGTTCTAGTTTTTTTTGACTGGTTCCTACGCAGATATTTTAACGGATTGAATGTAACAACTTGCGTAGAGATCACTTATGACAGTATGAAAATAAACTGTATACTTATTACATTCAGTGTCACGTGTGATAAGACAGGTTTGTTATTTGCGTTTTTCTTTCGAACATGTCATTGTTATTGGTAGTATTTATGCTGCCTATTATCTTAAGTTGATATGTCCAACTAAATGGCTAGTTACTATGTAGATTGCTTGACCAAAAACTTTGACGTAGGTTTGTCATGCTCTGCAATGTCTCTATGTCCTTAGGTGTAGGTATTGCACAAATGTAGTGTGACTTTGCTCACCAAGTATTTTGGTTTATCGCACGTTGTTATGTTTTATTCACACGTGAATTTATTTATATATAATTCAGTGGTAATTTATCGGGGTTGATTTACATTGGTGTAAAGATAAATTCAAGGAGTTATTCTAGACAATTTGTGATTGCTAAATCAAATGCAAAAGGTATTAAGGTGTTAAAAAGTATAAGGAAGATAAATAATAAATATCCCTACATAAGTTATTCTGCAAACAAGTTTCATCAAAATTAATGCTATAACTATAAAGATTGTTAGATTGAACGCTTATCAAAGGAATTAATTGTTTGATTTGTAAATATTGTCCGTATTATATAATACTAAAAGTATTTTTGTCCACGTATTCAGCATGGAGGAGCAGTGAAATATTTTACAAAAAACGGGGCGAATTAATATTTTTTCATTGCATTCATTTTACAAGCAGTTACAGTAACTCGTAGGTAAACACTTTAAATAAGTACATTTAAAATAATAAAGTTACAGTGTGATCCACAAATGTTTGTTCTGAGTCTGGGTTTTTTGTGCATTATAAAAACATATAGACTATGCTACGAGATCATTAGAGATAAAAAAAAATATATGTGTGGCATTTAATAAAAAAATGGTTTGGAATAATGGCATAAAACACGCTTCTCATAGTACGAATTTGAAGACATTTTTCTAAGACACATCAATATCTAAATAGTACCTACCTACTGAGTTTGTACATGTTTTAAACTAGGTATAAGGATTAAAAAAATAGTGTGAACTTTGACTAAAGGTAAAGGTACTGTATATTATTATACGATTTGTAAAGCTTGGTCTTACAAAAATTGGAATATAGATGAAAGATTCTTATGGCGCTAACTGATACTTCATGTCTCGGTTAGAACGTGTATGCTTTGGACATGGCAGAAATTTTTCTGCATCAATATACCTGCATTTTTAAGTGTCTATGTTAACGCATCACAGAAACAAAGGGTGTGTTGACATTTTTTTGAGAACACGTTTCGACGAATTATTTGTATTCATTTGGTAAAAAACCATTGCCACGCGCGTATATTAATCCAGTTTTTTGGTAGTTTTACCTGGAATGTTTTCCGGGAGTTTTGATAGTTGAGTGATTTTATATTATATATTTTGAGGTGCTCTTTTCGTATATTCGCTGCTCGGGCCGACAAATTGAAAAATTACGATAGCCTTCCGAACCATTTTACGAGGAAAATATTGATATGCACAAAGTGACAGTAGCAACAAAATCTGCAGTTTTTCCGTAAATTCAATAGCTTTGACGTACGAGTGCCTGTGACACTTTGTATGATACGTTAAATGAAACTGTTATAATTATTTAATCGTATTATGATTAGATGTAGCATTCTCATAAAGCGAGTCGTTTTGAGTTTGTGGACTTGAAAACGCCCATTAATTACAGTGCTATTTTCGTTTAACACCCTGCGATCCACTGTGTCGTTTTGTCACTATCGTTGAAGTTAGTAGATACTTTTTAAATTAAGTGGTATAAAAAAAAACCAAAGAATTTCATAACTAGGTATCTATCTACGTGTGTCATAGATGTCAAAATCAATGAGTAATAAAGTAAAGATTGTATGTTTTGTTTTAATTAGACAGGCCATTGATTTTTTTCTATATTCCTATCTCCATAACCCAGTCTTGTAAAGTCCTCATGCTCGTTTTTCAATCACGAGCTTTTGGCCGCGCCATAGCGCGCCAGGTTATTAGGAACTCATGATAAAAAGTAGCATACGCCGTTTTTTTGGATCCCGTATTAATTTTTACCAAGTTTCATCCAAATTAGTTCAGCGCGTTAAGCTGTGAAAGCTTAAGACTGAGACGGACAGATTTTCGCATTTATTATGATCATATGGATGTTTGTAGTGATGAAGGAATCTGTTAACAACGTTAAATACGTTTGCTATTTCATTCTGATGTTAACAAACCAATGTTGATGAACATTGAAGACATATTTTTAGTTGATATGCAGCCAAGAATATATTTTTTCTTAAAACAGTGAACACGCAATAAATGTCATTCTGATATTGTGCTCGATGTTAGAGTTCTATAAATTTTGTGGTGTAGTAAAACTTTTACCACACTTTACAAATGTTTCTGCTTGCTCCATCATTAAATGACATTATTGTGTGCCTAGTTTGATGCTTCGCTAACCTAAATGAGATAGTAGCTGTTGGTTGAGCAGTTTTTTTTATTCCTTGACCAATATTTCTTTATATAGTAACAAGAAAAATGACCTGCCAACAGAGATCTCGCATTTATATTCCAATTCTAATTTTTTGGTACAGGAATTTTTCTCGAGTGTCACGATGCAGCAAATAAATATTGGTCGTGAATTGGAGAAATGAATCGATCTCGCTCTTATATAGATGATTCCGAAATTTTATCTCTTTCACCCTAATAGCCGGCTGACAAACATGTATCAGCGGTTAATAGGTGCGCTCACGCAGCTGTTGCGAACAAATCAGCTCGGATATAGCTGACACTGTCAAAAAGCTAACGGCTCAGTGTATGATACAGGCGCTGAGCGGTAAGCATTCCCCACGCCCTGACTGTCATAACGGTATCTCGTAGTTTTGTATTAATATGACTTGTCTTTTGATACAAGTCTGAATTTGTATCTTAAATTTTAAAGTATGTAAAATTGTGTTGTCTGTTTTAAATTTTTAAATAAACCTATTAATTCTAGCTACATATTTAATTTTAAGGAAAAAAACCATATAAAATCTTTTCATTCCAGTAACATGCCACGTCTAATAAAGTAATGGACATTCACACAAATCCTTTAAACATGTAAAAGTTTTTGGAAATGAATTCAAAGATGAATATTTTGATGTAGCCCGCTTGTCGCTCATGACTTACATCGCGACGTAACAAGCAAAGACATTACGAGGAGGGTCGACTCGTTCATTCAAGATCGGAGAAAGCATCCTACGTATTTAAAAATAGATATTGTAGAATATTTATTGGCCATCTCTTCGGGATTCGATTTAATATTTAGATTAGAAAAATATAGTACGCACGTGTTTATGCGATAGACGCTAATTTGTTCGTTGACATTACTGGTTTCTATAGATATCTAAGCTTAGCTCTACGAACTGAATTGTGGTTGCATAATAAAATAAAAACAAAAAAATATAATTTCGCAATATTTTTGTCAGTTAGTCAATTTCTAACATTTTATAATCAGATGTTTTCCATAGTGCGCTTTGCTTAGTGGTTCCATTCTTTTAAATAATTTTAATAGATTAATGAAAAGTAAATAACATATTAAATAAAAAAAATACGAGGTATCGATTTTGCTTAGGTATTCCTTAAAAATGCTGAATGATATTTGCCGATTTATTAAAAAAAAAAAACAAAAAAAAAACAAAATTAGTTATTTACTTTTGGAATTGGGGGATTGGGAACACACATGTTTTTTTTTCACTATTTAATTTCATGCTGAAGTTGTTGTACCGCTGTAATGCTAATAATATTTTATTTTTATCAGGAGCTGTCGATTCATGCGGTGTCTACACATGAGTTGCTGAAGCCCAAAGACGAACCTTCATATTCGTTGGCCGCTTCATCGAATCTTTGCTCGGTTAGCCTACACCATGCAGGTTAGTATAAAAAAGAAACATTTTCAATAAGCGGCTGATTCGAATCTCCAAATATGCTTTTGATACGACGCATCAAGTAAGCGTAGGTTGCTTGTAACTAGAAATGAGTAGTTGTCCCAGAAAATGTTGTTTTGCCATACTACATAATTAATTCAAGAGAAAAAATGTGAAAAATAGATGTCCTATTCTCAGACCTATCCAAATATGCACTCAAAATATGAGCATCGGTCGAGCCGTTTTGAAGGACTTCAAATACGTACACCGTACACACACGAGAATTGTATATAATATTTGATGTTCTTTCTATACCCAGCAGGCAATAAAATAGAAATGGACTGTAGATATTCATGTTCTAGAGATACATACTGTAGATAATTTTGGGCCTAAGGTACCCACATATATATATTATTCACATGACTATTGGTCATACCTTTTTGTTAAAAATCATTCCGGTCCGTTTCTGTCCAGTGACGTTGAATCAATTTTTTCATTGTGGTTTGGTGGCGTGTGTTTAAATCATGTAGAATTCGGTACTATGCGAATCCTTTGTTAGGTGCTGATGGGCAAAAATTTAATCCCTATTAATCTATTGTTTTCGTATAAAAAGTTTGTAAAGTCCAATAAACTTGTCACCAATTTTTAGTATAGATGTTGTATTGCTGTAAACGGAGTGCGGAATGTAGGTACCGGTCAAACGAGCCAACTTTGCCAATCAAGGTATCTTTGCCCCAAAAGCAATTTATAAGCAAATCCTCTAATATAAGAAACAATTTTAGTTTTATGGCAATATTTATTATTTGAGTGGAAAGTTGATTATAAATGTTACCATAAAACTAAAATTGATATTGAATTGATAAGACGATTTGTTTATAAATTGGGGCAAAGATACCTTGATTGGCAAAGTTGGCTTGTTTGACGGTACTAAGTAAGTAAAAGGAACATAACTATAAGAATATCTAATCTCTGTTAGTACAAAGTCACTTAACAGATAAAAAGATATAAATTATAACTAAAAAAAATCTCAGCTCGAAAAAGTAAATTAATTGACTTAAAAATTTTAGAAGCCGGTCATAATAATAATAATATGTGTCTTAAATATTTACCAATTGTATTTTGTTCTATCCATAATTAACAATACAAATACAGCTTATCAAGTCGTATTAAGTTTTTGGGGTTAATTACAGAGATCAATTTATTAAACAAAGGGAAGTCATTTGATACACCTCACCTCCGGCTACGCACCCGATATCTATCCTTGCGTCGCTTAATGAATCGCATATCATATTTTAATTAGTTGGCAAGGGCAAGTACTCATCATCAGTAAACTTATTAGAGGTATTACTACTTTCGCTATTAATACAAGTTCTCTCATTAAAACAGTAACTTTACAAAGACATTGTTACTGAATTTTTGGTGTATAGGGACCAATGTCAAATAGTACCTAACTATCATGTTTCGTTCGTTTTTACATAATGCTCTTATTGTTGCTGTAAGCACCACTTTGCGTTTCAACTTACCGACTGTGACTTAACGTCGTACCATATCAAACGTTTGTTGTGTTGGTACGAACTTAGGAATATTTAATTTACGACCTAACCAGTATTGTTCATTCAGAACGGTCTCGGGTTGATTGGCGATATTAAAAGTGTCAAGCGCCCGCTGCCGGAAATTCATTGATAGATTTAATCGCCTTGCACTGAAATAACGTACGACGCAGTAGGATTTGATTTGAGGAGTAAATTGCTAAGTCATTAATGCCGTCCGGTCGGCGCAGCTCTCCGCACTAAAAACTCGAGCTATTTTCAGGGAGCTAACAGGGATCCTTGAAGTTTGGAATTAAAGTCGACTTGCGTCAGAAGTCACCCGCCTGTTGCTGCAGGTATTGTTTAGAAAATGGCTTGGGTCTACGGGAAATGTTTGGCAATGTCGAACTTAATGGTTTTTACTCATGATTTGTAGGAGGCAGAATTAAAAGAAAATTATACTTATTTTTAATTAAACAGACTAGAACTGCTTAGGTAGTTGGATATATAGCTATTATTTAAATTTGCAGGCCTACCTTTTAAGATTAGTTTTTATACTTGACAAGGTTTTAGTTTTTTATCCCGGTTCCTTCAATTGAGAATTTTAAATACGAAATCGTTATATAAAAAGAATCCATCAGATATATAGATCTTCAGTCTACTCGTGCTTCCTAAAACTTCTACTTAATTTATATTAAACAGTAAATTCTGAAAATCTGATAGTGTCATGCTGTTCAAGCCAAACCATACTAAAAATTGTTGTTAGCAAAATGTTAACTACAACTAGATAGTATTATAGTTATGGAAGCATCGTCAATAGTACAAAAATAGTTCCCTGCAGGTTCACACAGGCCTCAAAGCAAAAATTACAATTTGAAACGTTAATTTAACTTAGTATACAGCTTTTATACGGGATATTATTTTGAGTAAGGTATAAAAATTCCGGTATATGGTACTTTCCTCGTCATGGTATTCAAGGGTTTGTCTTTAAAGACACTTAATATATAAATTAAATTAAATACGTAATGAAAATTCAAAAATCTATATAATAAATAAAAGTACATATTAAAAGTACAAGTCGCATACACACTTGCAAGATACAAACCGTATCTCTTAAGTATGAGTCATCCTTACGAAAGTTTCTATAAAAATGCACATGACAGTTACAGGGATACCTACGTTATATCTGACTAATCAGAGGTATCAAGTTCAGCTTTAACCAGTTAACGGTTCTTTCTAACTAATAATAACGTCAGATATTCACTATGGGTTTTCTGTTTAAGCATTTAAATCTTTTTCTGCAGGTATGGACAAATGTGAGACAGGAAATACGGTTTGCAATAGCAACGATGATATCGACATTGGCATCTTTATATAAATTGTTATTATTAATTAGTAGTTTTTACACGAAGAAGAACCTCATGAGTAAGGTACTCTTTGAGATTTAGGCCTCATGTAACATGAATTAGGTAACTTTTAGTGTAAGTAAGAGCATGGATAATTTAGGCTATAGGACTTATAAATTTGCTAATCAGGAATATGTTGTCCTCAAGACTGGACTAGTTTAGACCAATAATACGACTTTTAAGTTATGTTTTGTTTATTTGACAGTTTCCCGAATCATTTAAGTTACCAGTTCGTTTCAGTTTAACAAAACATAATGTATTTACCGGTATTAAACAAATGGGTGCATAACTTGAGGTGCCGAAATTTTTCGAACTATTCTGATGTTGGTTGTGTTATGAAGAGCATTGAAGATTCTAAAATTCTGTGAAAGCTTACGAAATAATAATACTCGAAACAAAGATCTATGATGTATAACTAGGTATGCAGCCGTTATAACCTACAACAATTCAGTTTCTTGGTTTCCAATCATATGCTTCGTACTAAGTTACATAATTCCACGTCATGCTTAAGTAGTCATGTTTATGATATGTAAGTAGGTACAAAATATGTTTACATTATAATCACACCGTTCTGCTCCTTGCTATATTCTATGAGATCATTGTGTTTCAACCTAGTATGCTCGCGTCGTTATGTAGGTACATATCACGTGGACAGTTGAATGTGTGCAAGCAAAGCGGAGTCTTGCTACGGGTTATGCTCGTATTACTAAACTGTCAAGTTAGATTCAGTTCATTTATAGCTACTTATTTGAGGTTTTATATCATTTTTGTAGGTTGTAAGTGTCTCTGAGTACTTTCTAAGGGGCGGTCCTAAGATCTAGCTAAGCTGCATGTGTAACGTCGTTGCTTACCAAAATATCTAATAATAATCTATATCAAAATATAGACAACAATTCAATTTTGCACTCTTATTAGCTAAATCTACAGCTAAACCATCTTTTGCTATATATTTTAGAGTATTCGTCGCCAAATCTAAAAATGTCAAAACATCTCGCAAGTTAAAAACATTCACGGTACAGAAAATATTTTCTTGATCCTTATCAATTTGTGTATAAAGACTGTTTTACGAATATAATAATACTTGTGCAAATTGCATTCCATGATTTTACCAATACGCAGTTAAAATTAAAACAAAATACTGCCGTGGGACTAGCTGGAAAATCCGTCTATAGAAATTATTCTACGAAGTATTTATTGAATAAGTAAAACGACAATTATTATAAATGAAATTCGTGATTGGAAATATCGTTTATCTCCTATCGATATTTTAAACGACGTGTATAAAGTCCAGTTTTTTTTTAATAACTGTCCTCAGTGTAAATCTCCAACCAGTTTTTAATAACATACAGTCATCTTTTTCATTGCATTTTCTCAGTGTTGAGATTCGCTTTTCGTTTGTGGTTTTTATTTAGTTTGTACCGTATTTGTTTAAGGAAAGCGGCGACGGTCTTAAACTGCCAAAGCGCTGAACATTACATTGGCACTCCAACGAAAACTGAGTTCTAAACGCAGTAGAGCTCTAAATCCTACTTTAATTGGATAACAAACAATCCGAAATTGAGTACTTAAGATTGATGTATTGTCATTTTTTTGTTAAAGTCATCTAAAAACACCGAACGGTATAAATCATTGCCATAAAGTTCTGAAACGCCTTCTATGAAAATAGGAAAACTTAAGACTAACATTATATTTCGTCAGCATTACTTTTGTGGTTGTGTTCCTTCCACTTTAGACTTTTACGGACTAAAATACAACCACGTTCCTTCCTTTACTCTTCGTATACCTACCGAGGTTGCGGAGACCCTTTCAGTCATCCCGCTAGAACGATACATTGACTCAAGTTTTATTTGGACTGAGGCGTAGATTTAAGAAGGTGACGTGTGAAAAAAGGCTCACTAACTTCTAATATTTTTTAACGTCTCGTGCGTTTTTGACATTTTGAACATATGTATGATCATATTATCCCGTTCACACATTTTAGTTTCACGATTTCGAACGTGGATTAAATACGTAGTTACCGATGTTAAATCCGTAGCAATACGAACCAATAAAACTCCACGACAAACATATTTATTTAAAATACATTTGTATTACTTGAACACGATTTACCGTACAATTGAATTAGCGCATTGATTTCCATTTTAATCTAAATTAATGGGAGATACAACGCGTATTTGTAATGTAGCATTAAACGTTATACGATTACAATTAGTTTCATGTCGAAGTTTTCCGTATTCGTTAGGTATGTACATTACAGTTTTCTTTCGTCACTTTCCAACCAATCAAAGGGTTTTAGACATAGCCGTATATAATGAATTTTGTTTTCCCTAATCAATTTAAAATTGTCTTTTAGAATTTTAAACTATAATTGCCCTTTTCACTGCTTCATTCGAGTCTTCAGCTGATAGAGCAATATTAAAGCAAAATTAAAAAATTTTTGCTCATGCTGTAAATGCTAGCTTTTCTAAGCTCGCAATATTAGGTACCTAAGTGGAAACTCGTATGCCACCTGCCAGTATTTCTAGACGCAGGATTAGCAGCATACTACAATAGTTATTATTAAGAGGCGAGTATGGAGAGCGAGGAGAGAGAATGATGTTAGTTCTTAAATTAATGTGTAATTTCGGTGTCTTAACAATTTTTACTACTACTTTATTACTACTAAATAGGATGCTTAATGAGAAAAGAAATTGATAAATAAAGAAAAATAATGAAGGTTTATGATAAAGAAAATTTTCCATAATTGTAATTTTATTTCATATTTGGCAAAACAATTGCTTTTCGGATAGTGAATTTCTGAAAAGCCTCCAAACAATTAATAATTACTATATTAACTTTGATTAAGAGAAAAAGCCTATTTATTAGCGGTCAGTTTGTTTTCTTATAATAATTATTTGGAATCTTTTTCCTAAATGTTATAGGTGCATGGAATGAGGTTTTAGCACAACAATGATAGCCATATGGAACGCATTCTAAATGCCTTACAGCCGACGAAAGATGTCCTGTAAAATCTCGGTCTTAAATGTTATACCGTCTTTGTCACTGTCAATTAATATGTAGAGACAAAAAGACTTTTTAAAATGTCACTTAGCTTAGTGTCGTTCCTGCATACTGCCGATATTTAAAACAAATATTTTTCTTTTAGAATTGCTATTTTCGTTTACATGGAGTATTTGCTTGACTATTGGTTGTTGTTTCTCAAAGTAGCATGTTGAAAAATAATATTAAACGTGTACATTAACAATTATTCGAGAATCGAATGATACCTTACTGATTGGTAACGGAATTAGAATTTGATGGTAGGTGCCTCAAACTAGTTTTAATTAAGCTGAAAAAGGCGTCTTGAAATTAACTGTTGGCAACCCTATCCAGAAGCATTGATTGTGATCGTAAAGTAGCCCGCATCGAATCCAGTACAAATATGAGCGTGTACTTCTTGCTTTTATGTGTCGCGTTGAGCCACCTTTAACACAGTTTACACCTAAATCGATTAGACATCGAGAGAAATCGATTACAGTTGTTCTGATAATTCATTTACGATAGGCTTTATCATTGCAGTTCTTGCGTTTCAACATCTATGCTTTAAAATATAGGTATCTACAGCTAATTAAACGGGTTTAACGTTTTATTTGTAAAAATCATTTTTCTTAAATCAATAGAGAGTTCTCTTACACGTTATCTAGATAAAAATAATAAGAATTACTGCAATTATTTTAACATTGCTATTTGTGCTCGTGATTATGATTATTTATTGAAAAGCTATTTATGTATTAGTAAAATAAGAACATGATTAAGTCAAGCACTGGGCTTATCTAAAAGAACGACGCTGTTCGTATCTAGCGGGCGCGAGCGCGCACCGATCTCTTCGAGCCCCTGACGTCAGCTCGGGTCGCGTCCCCTTAACCTCTATGCTCTTGTTGCAAACTGCTCATAATACAATCCGATTACAATAAAAATATAAAACGCACTATGATTTCAAGTAAATTTTATATGTTTAAACATGTTTACTACGACCAACATATTCATTATTTGTCAAACATAATTTTAAACTTTTCATAAATTTGATCCCATAAACAGGCAATATCAGAAAACCTTTAGGTGGTAATTTAAGTATAAGTGTTGTTGATAAAGTTACTTAAGAAGTGTTCATGGCGTTATCTAACTATAACACCGATTGGCCGTCATCAGGGTGTAACTGCGGCCCACAATGCGTGTGCGCACCTTACCTAGAACCTTACGTTATTAAACTTTATTGTTTGAGAGAACAATTACCTTTTGTACGAGTTGGGTATCGACGCCATTATCAGTAGACGCGTTAAGTAACGCCGGAGGCTCAAGTTCTACTATTTAGCGTAAGTCGCAAAAGCTAACATTACCGCCTTTTTAATATGGCTTTGTTTGGTTTTCTTTGAAAACATGCGAACAAGCTGAATATTTACTAGTTATAATATCATATAAAAAATATAGTCAGTAACGCTGTCTGTCCTTATACACAAAAATCTCAGTTAAATACCTGTAACGTCTAAGAATCCTTTAAAATCCTGTAGCTTATTGTTGATACCTGATTTAAATATATCAAAAGTGGTTAAATTCTGTTTTAAGTGATCGCGAACATAACTCAATCGTTCAAATTATCCAAAAGTGTTCGTTTACAAATGAAACTAGCGTTATTTACAAACATTGTCGAAACTCTTTTTAACAATTCCTAACATCTTAGTAGACATTAATGGCTTGTTACGTTTTATTTCCAAATAAACCCGACTTCTTTTTCGTTCGTAACCAGGTGTTTGATAATCCATGGCCCGAAGGTTTTTCACCCCATGGAGACTAATAGGTCGCTAATGATGGGAGTATTATGTTTCTTGCCTCCAGGTATGAACCAAAGTACCTAATCGATGCTTGCTGGTGGATGTTCTTAAAAGGACTTTTAGAAGAATTTATTTACTGTATAAGTCATTGGAAAATAAACTCAAGCGGTTTTTTTAAGTTGTTAAAGAATTATCCCATTTTCTTAATTTTTTATTAAGTTAGGTTCAGTTAAAACATTAATAGAAAAATCATGAAAATGATATCTAATTAATGAAAATATAAATGCTTCTTTTATTCAGTCTGTTTTATGGGCAACCTTTTGGAAAGTTCCGGTTTTAAAGTTGGTATTTAGATAAAATATTTTACATAAAATCTAACTGAGTCATATTATTAATACTTCAAATCTTACAAATGTTCATGACATGAATAAAAATGCGTTTTATTGCGCTTGTAAACTATCTTAGCCTAAATAAGATAGATAGAGAGTAATAAAATATTGCAATTAAGGTGGACTCCAAAAGTAAGGGATAATTAATAAACCGTGCACGAAGGAAAAACTAAGGATCCCTCGCAAGACACGTAAACCAGCGGCCGCAAAATGGCGGCGCCCGCCTTAGTGTTTTATTCAAAATAACAAAAACAAACAGTATTTTATTATAACTGAAATTATTTCAATGCATTAAATCAATTGAAACATGATCCAGCATAAAATCGAATTTCACTTTAAATCTGTGCCGGTGGTTAAAACTTCGAATCGGTAAAGTGTTGCCCAAGTTACACTACCTTTTGGGCACCTGGGTTGCCTTCTGGATAACTTGAGGATCTGTCAAAAGGTGGCTTCAAAAACGGACACATTCAACACCTTTATAAGTCTTATTAGGCACCCTGATGGCAAATTATGTAATTTACGTACGTAAAACATGTATTAAAATTGTTGAAATCGCTCGTATCTTCAATCATTTCTGTGTTGTAAGATTGTCTTTGAAATCTATTTCTCACAAGACGTTACAGGCTACATATTTGTATTATAACAAGAAAAGGCAATGTGAGACGGTCGCATTCTCCGTGTGCGACGTCAATATTAGTTTCCTCAGCTATTAAATCATGGAATGAGCTCAGACACGTTATTCTCTCTCGCGGAAGAAAAATATTGATTGTTACGATCTTTATTTAGGCTTCAAAATATTATCAACTGACGATAAGATTTACCCGAGAATACTGCGCTCATGATGATGGATCCAGAACTATTATTATCATGTTTTCGACTAGTTATCACAATAGTATTTTTAATTACAAATTTTGCTTTGTAGGTGCTACCTAAAGCTAAACTCTTGTCGTCATCTCCATCATCATCTACAAAAAAATACCATTTACGCTGAGAGTATGTTTTTTATAACAGAAATGTAGTGTTTGGGCTCAAATCTGTCACCGATTTTATGAACATTAGTTTTGGTTAGGGCTAGGAGTCGCGAAGCATATTCTGAATATCTAAATAGATAAAAATACATCATTTAAAGCATGATTGCAAAACTCATTTGATTACAGTGCAAACATCTATTCCAGTTTTAATCAAACTTAGATAATTATGTGTAAAAGAGTGGTATCTTTGATTAATTCATTCGTTAGATTTAGCGTAAAAATACCTATATCAATCAATATTATGCAACACCTCGACAGGTGCATAACTTGTTTTTTTTTTACTAGCTTTGATAACTCTTATCGATACAGTTTGATGGCTGTGAACGACACAAATGTACAACTGTTAATACGAAATTCCGTCCATTTTATCTATTTTCTCACATTTTGACCTTTCAGTTTCGATTAGAAGTAGTAGCGGTCGTGAAAACCTGAAAATGGCGTCGTAGTTTAGAAATGAAAATTACAGATTCATAGCATCTGAAAATATGCATATAATTATCATTAGTTCAATTATCTATAATTATCATTAAGTTTTAATAGATATTCGTTATTAACTCGCTCATCGCTCGGCCTGTTTTTATTGCTTTGTGTACGAGATAAGTCCCACAACTCGGTGAACATTCAGAAGCCAGTTATTCAACGGCATGGGTAATTCGCACTGCTCCCGAACTAACGTTTCACAATTGTTATTTGTTATTAATTTCACGAACGATACGCCGGCTTTTAATGTTTTATAAATACGACGCATTGTTCTATAAGCGACACAATACCTTGCGGTGTTCGCGGCTCGGCTCGAATCCGATATGCAACTACATCGGCCTGCGGCGTCTGTCTGACGCATTCTTCTACACACACAAATTGTGGAAATATACCTCTTTGCTTTGCCTCCTTTAGAGTTAACTTAATACTCTTTATGCCATATTGATAATTACTGCAGAAGTATTATGGTTTACTATAAATCATTCTTTTAGACGTCGACGCTATGTGTCTGCAATGCCAATTAGAAATCAGAAAATATCTACGTAATAACATGTGAATAATGAATATTTTCATCTAAATCTGCGTTCAAATAGTAGTAGCTCAGTTACCATGGCCACATGGGTAGGTACCTATAAAAGTATGTAGCGAGCATGTTTAGCTACCTACAACGTTAAGCGACGAATTCCAAGAAACCCGTATCGGGAGGCACGTACGCGTAAGATTGGCTAAATCTCAAGTGTTAAATGTTACAACATAATAACAATAATGTATATTGTAGGTACTTTAAACAGAACTCCTGTTACTTATACACTAGCACGCTGCTTTTGTAAATAGCAATTAGGAAATGTATATAATGGCCGTTAGCTGCAAATTAATTCTCAATGCTGCGCTATCCTCGGCATTAACGCACAAAAAGTGTAACGATGATGTCATGACTAAAAGCTCCGAACGTAAAATATCGAGAAAAACTCAAAATGCCAATGTCGTACTTTAGTTACTTAAAGTACTAACTAAACTACAACTAGGTGAAATATGATATGAAGCCCTCCGAACAACGCGACGGTAACAGACGTTCGTTGAAGTTATCAATTTAAAGAGATACTGCGACTATTTATGCCGTCAGTTTTATTTCGTAATGTTCAATTAAACCTGTCCTAAAGCTAAATCTAAGTCACTAACTTTATCTTCATGAGAGGTTACAGCAATTAAATCAAAGTAATTATGGCTGAAAATCAACTCAAATTACTTGCGAAATAAGAATTTTCTACAGTATTTGTATTTATTTGGAACCACGATTATCATTTGACACAACAGGAAGTTGTTTAAAACGGTTTTAGAGAATTATCTATAGTTGTATTGTTGTTTATCTATCTTTATAGAAAATGAAAGGACAATATACAATTCTTCTTATAGAGCATTTTACCGGTTTTTAGGAACGTAATAAATTTAAAATTATCTCAGTTTTTGTAGTTAATTTTGTTATTTGTTTCTATATGAATGATTATTATACTTCAATTCGCGTTTGAACCGAATGATCTGATCGCAGTTAAAAAAAAACGATGTGTAAAACTGTTCACCCTTTTTATTGGATTTAAACAAACATATTTGTGTAAATTTGTTTGTGTTAGAGACAATGTGTTAAACTATACGACTATGCGAAACTTACAGGAACGCGCAGTTATGAAAATGCGTTTCGTTAGTTTTTGTATGATCTTGCCGACTTTGCTATATATTACGTGTCATGAAAGCGGACGCCTTTTTAAAAGTTTTTTTTATTGAAATGTATCATGTAGTCTCAGATACTTAAATTTAAGAATCATAATTATCAATGACCAAATCTGATAGTTACAATAGTTATAGACAATATCAATTGTTGAGTGCCAAGTATACATGTTTAAATTGTAATGTTTTGCGTGCAGGTGCATCGCCCTACGACAGCCGAATTTGTCTTCAAGAAAGCAACACGGACGCGTCTAATTCCCAAGCTGTAAAAGGGGAAGAAGAATTGTCAAGAGTCTACCAGACTTTATCGTTACCTGCTCTTCCGAGGGATGATAGCAATTCAAACAACAAGTGCGTACTTATTATTATTCAATTATTTAATACAACTGCAATTAATCCTTCTTCAGAAATTTTCTTGCTTTTGTCACGTATTTTAAAGAAATGGTTTGTCAATCCAGCAGCAATGAAACAAAGAGTAAATCTAAGTCATCGGCCCCAACCAGCCCAGGAAATTCTGAAATGAAGCCGCAGTCCACCACACCGACGTCCCAGGCTCTAACTAAACCACCATACTCTTACGTAGCTCTCATAACGATGGCTATACAGAACAGCGAAACAAAACGCGCTACGCTAAGTGAAATTTACGCTTATATCACCAAGGAATTCCCATTCTTCGAAAAGAATAAAAAAGGATGGCAAAATTCAATTCGGCACAATTTAAGTCTAAACGAGTGTTTTATAAAAGTACCTAGAGAGGGAGGCGGTGAGCGTAAAGGCAATTACTGGACTCTTGGTAAGTTACTACTTAGTCACATTGAATAATGTATATGGTGATTTTATGGTAGCAGTCGACATAATGTTTATTTTATTATCGATGTCAAATCTTTACAACTACCCTTGAATGCCCTACAAGGATGTTAATTCTGAATGGGTTGCATAATAATATGTGTTATTGTTAAAGCCATGCGAATTCCCGCTGATAGCTATGCGATCATTCACTATCATTTTACATAGCATACCTTAGAAGCGAATTGCTTGCGATATGAAGCTGCTCCCATGTTCATAGACTCTTGGGTGGTGAGTGTAGTATTGTTGTAGATCCTCAATGCGGCGAAATGTTCGAGAATGGGAACTTCAGGCGGCGACGGAGAATGAAGAGACCTTTCCGAGCCACCCCATACTCCAAGCCGTACGGTTACCACGTGACTCATGTGGGGCAACATGTCCCGCCTCACATGCAACCACTGCCGCTGGGAGCCAGGAATTACTTCGGACCGGCTTCCCCGTACCATCCACCCTCATACCCACGATATGACACGTGAGTGTGTTTACAAGTTTTTAGTCCCTCTATATTTTCTGATAGTTACGAAATTTAAATTGGACTCAAAGTCAGACCTAACGATTATTAAATAGGTTGAATATTTATAAAACAGAATTAGAAAAATGTGTCGTAAAAAACGTAATTAACGTCGAAAGTCAACATGTTTACGAGGGAATGCCCAAATTATCAAAACAAATTAGTTTTAAAATAGTACAGCTATGTTTACTATATGTTAGATCGCTTTAATGACGATCAATATCATTAGAAATTGATCAATCAACTGCTATATACTGTTTAAATGACAAGCAAAGATTCTTAATACTAAGACATTATTATTACATATTAATTATAATAAATATTTACGTTTTCTGCCAGTGTTTACAAAACAAAATCTAATAATTTGCTGATACGTTATTGAAGAATTTTAATTCCGATTTATGTGACCTTTTCAATTACACAATTATCAATGAATGTCATAGTAAGTAACGAGCTCAACAGGTGTCAAGTCTGACCTTAAATAACTAAGACGATAAAGGCAAATTATTCCAAATTTAATAAACAATATGCGTACAACTAAATACAAATTTAACGATAACACATTTAATTGGTTGAAAATTCGAACTTTTGAAAGTTTATCAAATGTGGTCGTTTATTTGATAAGCAAGGTACCACCTATCTTATATAACTCACGCGATATCTCTAGTGTTACCCGATTTAATATCGGTTACTTTGTACCGAAGCATCTTCGTTACATTTGTTTAAATTAACAATATTATACAATTATGCAAAATATGTAAGTAGGGTCAAGAGATAATATTGTAATGTTATTGGGTTTAATAATGGTCGCCGAAAGTGTATCTGGTTGTGTTAGCGTTCATTTGGCTGATCGAAAATCAGTTAGTTGATTTATTTCATAGGTTTGACTGACGAATGGTGTAAAAATTGAATCTTTATGCTTGTTTTACGCCATCTGCCTCGAAAGGCTTTGCAAAGAATCGTGACTATCAGCTTAATGACAATGCACCTACGTCCTACAGTCTAACGACAAACTAGGTTGATAAGTTAAGATAGCATGAGGTTTTATGACTCGAGGCATATACGTAATAAGCTGTTCTGATTTATTTGAATATATGGGAACGCATGTTGGACATCACGTAATAAACTCGTTGGTTAAGACATGAGTTCTAATAATGGAAACCAATTGTTAAAAGGTACTGATGTGCTATTGGTCGAAGGCAGGTAAGATGGGCGGAGTTTGTGCGCTTTATCTCTGCCTATGCCACGGCGACTTAAGAGACCGTTCAAGGTTTTTGTTTTAACGACATCCTCGTTGGTTTCTTGCATGCGATATTTGCCTAGAAACGCGCTGAAAGGAAGCTAGGCAATTGTCTGAAAAATATTTTGAATAATTTAGGCAAGTCTCACATCCATTTCCTCGTTATATAGGTTTTTATTTAAGTCTGCATTTCCTTTGATTTTAATCAACATGCACACCAAAAGTAATCACCATACATTCTCGAGGATTGAATTGGAGATATAGATGAATAACTATAACAACATGGTGAATAAAAAAATGTCTTTTTCACTCGTTAAGAATAAACATCTGTCTAAACTTAGTCAAACGTAACGGTAATGTTCAGAAGTGGCTGTCGCTTCAACGCATGTGGTGTTAAGAGAAGCTTGTGTTTAGTTGTATTTAAATGTTTCCAGTACATGGCTAACGCAGTCGCCGAGCGGGCTAGGGTACGCGGGCGCGTGCGGAAGTATGGGTCGCAGTCCGCCCGGGTGTTCGCCACACAGCGCGCTGCCCCACCAGTCGTCGCCAGTCGCTGTCAATCCATTTGCCACACATCAAATACAAGGACAGGTAACAAATATCACAAAAAAATAACACCACACGTTATCACACGAATATGATACGTAATATTGATTTAGAAGTAGGTACATGTAGTAAATATAAATGCAATACTTTACAATTAATTTCACAAGTTTTAATGTTTACCAAAGTTTTAAATGTAATCTCATATTTAATTAAACCGTAATGCAAACGATGATTAAAGAGATTATAGATGATTGATATAATGGTCTTGATTAAAAACTCTGATTGTCCACTGCAATAGAATTTTATTTTATTTCTATATGAAATAGATAATAGTTTGCGAAGTTTCAGTTTAAAAACATGATTTTGATTTGAATATCTCATAAATGAAATGTTTAATTTATAACATGAAAAGATACTTATATACTTATTATTAGATGTATGCGTTTAACTAATACTTGTAAAGTAGCAGCCGCCACCCACAACAGAAGTATCACGTAACAAGAAAAGTTGGTGGTATTACAAAAATAGATTGGAAGATTTTAGTCCCTTTCAGTGCAATAATGCATAGTTAAAATGAAGTGCGGATCAAAATAAAATACTACTGTTTAGTAGCCATCCCCGTCAACCGTTAGTTAATATTTATTACATTTTTTTTTCCTGAAGTTTCCCACAAAATTATTGTATTTAGAATGATGAAACAAATTATTACAGTAAACAAGTGTTGTAATGCTCCTATGAACTCCGATGGCGTGTTAAGAGGCTAATTTCATTTCAGTAATTAAATCGAGATTAAAATTTGAGTAGCGTATCAAAAAGCAGTAAAACTGTATGTTCGCCAATTGGCGCTATGACTGTTCAATAATCGACTTTATCGAAGAAATAACTCAGGGAACTGGTGAGATAAAAATAGGCATAACTTATTTTACTATAGGGCAATAATATAAAATGTTGGAGAACTTTAATTTTGTGTTGATAATCATAAAACCAAAATGTATGCGAACGGGTAAAAAGTACGTCCTGACGATAACCTCTTCTTAGCATCGGAGTTCACCGGAATACTTAAAAATTAGTTAATTAAGCAAAAATTAAGAATGAGCCATCCTACTACTAAAATAAAGGCGAAAGTTTGTAAGTATGGATGTATGGATGTTTGTTACTCTTTCACGTAAAAACTACTGAATGGATTTGAATGAAATTTTACCACAATATAGCTTATACATCAGAATAACACATAAGCTACAATTTTTGAGGTTTCTAATGTGAGGTCGTAAAAAAACACATTTTTTGCGCTTACATTGCAAACGCTGACTGAATCCTACAAGATAATAGAAGGCAGATAGATAGATAGAAGGCAGGTATAAATTATAACTTATATCTTCTAACCAAGCGGACGAAGTCGCGGGCAACAGCTAGTACCATATAAACTTGATTTATGTGTAATGATATTTTTTTTAAGAAAAGTGTCTGAATGTTATTCTTCTTGGTTTTAGCTCCAGAGTCCATTGCAGCCTATGCAATCCATGTCGATGAACACCTATAATGCTATTGGAGTCAGTGCTTTGGGTAAGATTTAGTTTGCATTTTAAAATAACTCTAATATCAAATTTATTCATAGTCGCGCCCTCAGAAGAGGAAAGGCGGATTGAAGGTTTAAATTAGAAAATGCCAAGAATGTAAATCTATAAAATATGATGGTTTATTTTTGACTCTGTTTTGCCTTGTCGTCGTTCTCTCAAATATTGTTGCACAAAGGTGTTTAAATAGTTACAAGAAACTTTTAAAAAATAATACGGCGAGGAAACGGTGCTTTTCGATTTTCAATGCAAATTCAAGAGGGTCTTCGTTAAGGTGACAAAATCGAAGTTTTAGAAAATTTCGTCCGTGACAAACAAAACTAGTGTTCGGGCCAACGACGCGCGCCATAAGTAGCTTTTACTGAACCCAAAAAATTTTAAATAGGCCTACATACATATATATGAGTTTGCAAGGTCAGGACTATCCGGTGGTTGCATAATTCTTTTATCGTAAGGATGATGACATTTTTTTCTAATTTCCGTCTTGTAGTAATAATAATAATGGATACGTATTTTTTATTTGTCCCGGATACATCAATTGTTCAAATAGCAGGGAATAAAACTTACATCTAATCTAACATCACAACTGTTTGTAGATTTTGCGAAGGCGAACTTTTTTTCCATTTTTGATTCTTGGTCACATCCCTATTGTAGGCACTATCTTCTTAATATTTTGTTGTTGGCCGTAGAGATCAGAATGAGAAAGATTTGTCCATCAGTAAAAGCTTATACACTACGACCTTCTTAGCCCACAACACACGTGACATAACCTTATTGCAATATACTCAATCTCTACTCGTTGTTACCTTCTTAATACCATTTGTCATTTACTTTATTTTTAGTTTTACTCCGGCCAATTTTTTTTTCGAATATATTTCCCTTATGTCTTTACTTAATAGTTGTGTTTCTATCCTTATGAAGACGACCAGATTGAGCTCACCTTTTTGACACCGTTGCAAATGTTCGCATTGAAAATGATGACTTTCCTCGAGAACATATTAATTTCTAAAAAGTCTTTGATCAGATTAACTTTTGATAACGAGAAACATTTTATAATTTATTGTTGTTCTGTTGCAGACGGGTCCCCGAGCCCTGGTCCTGGTTATGCTCCTTCTACAGGTGGCTTTTCACCAAACCGGCATCACGACATTGTCACGTCATCGGATGCAGCGGTTACTCGATTCCCGTTTTGGCCAGAAGGTAAATATTGTAAATTATTAATTAACCATTACAATAATATAAATTAACCACCTTGATGTTGTTCAATCGTTTAGTGCGTGAAGAAAGTAAGTTAAAGGTGAAAAAAGGGGAAAGGAGACGAGTCTTTAAAGTATTATTGCAAGTATATCTAATTAAATTTCAACATTGTTCATCAATAGCTCATAGTTCTGTCTATATATCAACGCACTTAACAAAAAATATTAAAAAGTGACTTGAAAACCTTTTCGTTTCAGTGTGGAGAAAATATGTTTTTTCAAAACTTTGTTTTTTTTTGGTTAAAGTTGAATCTTGTGTGATAATATTCATCATAATAAACGTTTACCTTCCACTCCCACAGTACTTACTGATTCTACTACTTGCGCCTAACTCTGTAACTCGTCAAGACTTTGTCCTTACTAATGATATAAACGCAAAGTTGTCTGTATGTCTGTTATGCTTGAACGCAAAAAAATACTGAACTTTTTGAAATGGAATTTAGTACAGAGATATTTTAGAGTCTGAGAAAAGACAAACTCTATTTTTAAAAGATAAGGAGTAGTAAATTAGTAAAAACATTGAATTCAAAGAGGTTGTTGTAACCATAGCAACTGTCAAAACGATGAAGCAACCATTCGTTGAAATTACATTTTGACGTTAATATGTACAAGTATTTTGTAACTATATCGAGCAACTAAAAACCTTGTTTAGTGGATTTCCTTTTAGTTTTCAATTAAGAATTCCTTTTTGTTTTCAAAGTTTAAGCCCGAATCGGCACTGGCATTTTGTTTTTTTAATTGGTAATTTGGAAGATGTGATTCGAAGTTTATATAATGAATCCAGGTTTTTGGGTGCTTCTGGCTTAAGATACATTTTGTAGTGAAAATTCTAAAAAAACTTCCAATATGGAAGCGTTAAACGTTAACGCTACCATGAGCACTATTGCGTTAAACGTTCAACGCTCCTGGGCAGTTTTCATATCCTCGAATTCATTTTCGCATAACGAAGTTTCACTTTTTCCGCGCGGAGGAACTCTTCGCCCTTTTTATTTTGGCACATGTTTGAAACTGAATCTCATTTTATTTATATGTCTACTTTTTAGGGGCTTCAAACAAGTACTTAACAGATCCTTAAAACCATGGTGCATGTGTGTTTCTAATTATTGCCCGTTTCACGGACTCTTATTTGGAATTCGCACAGAAATTAGCAAGTAAATAGGGATGACGAGATTTTTTTTTGCAGTGTCCAACTTGTAGTTTTTTGTATAAATTGACCAAATTACAGTGAATGAAACTTACGCGTGACTTCACGATTGAGTATAAATTTTACCATATCGTTACGTCATAAGCCCCCTCTCCTAAACTTTAAAGCAGTTAATCTTTGTCAATTCTAGTTTTTCTGAAAAAGGAAAAATACGTGTCTCATACTTTTCAATTATCTGAGGGACTAATAAGATTTTTTTCTTTTTATACCCAATCATAATCCCTATTAATATTTTAAAAATATATTGGTTCTCGGAAACATTGGTTTGTTGGTACAATGGTGTACAATGGTGTTCTATTAATGTCATAGATTCAGATTGAGATAATAAATTTATTAGTAAATTTTAAACATAATTTATTTCAAGATACAATTGGTGAATGTTCACGCTCTAAAACAAGTACCTCCTGACAACCCTATTATGCAAAGGCGAATCAATTTCAGAATCATGTTCTTCTGCTACTTCCATAAGAGGCCGAGTAAATTTCTGTGCTGCAACGGGAGGATAGGCATGAAAAGACATTAGACAAGACTTGTCTGAATCGTAAACACCTTACCGGATAGCCTTTACTTCCAGGTTCCGGATATATGTATAAGACCGTTTTTATAAACTTCAAACTGAAATATATATCCTGATTCCTGCTACTATTAACTCACATATACCCGCGATAAGTAACATTTATCATTTTATCAGCGAAATATTCGTTATGTGTTACGTAATTATTATCTTTAACTATCCTGGGTCGTAATTGAAAACTTTCTATTAACCGCATATCTGACGATTTCTGAACGCAACTCTATCGCTCTATCTTGAATTCCATACATTAAACGAGAGAAAGCACGAAACAAACTGACACCTTCACCAACAATAAGGACAACAGTTCTTCAACTTCTTTATCAACGTTCAAAAAAAAATATTATTAAGAAGAAAATAATTTGTTTTGAGTTGTAAAAGTTTGATTTGTGTTGTTGTGTTGTGTTCAAATTACATTGGTCGCAGTACCGTATTATCGTAGTTTACTTAATTATAAGTGGCAAGCGTTGTAAAGAAGGCATTTATTTGCACATTTTCAGGCGAATCGTCTGCGAAGAAAAGATGTTTGCCAAAGAAATTTAGACTTTTGTTCTAATTTTTTTCAGTTATACGTAACCTGTAAAATAAATAAAGAAGACATGGCAACGCTTATGTTTTTTGTACAACTGTACCTGGTCAAAGTCTTGCTGGATGTTAAAAAATACTGCCGAACAGTAATCTTTTTTTCCTTCGTAATTACTGTACACACTATGTACTTGTTTAACTGCCGCAAGTGCTATCCTTAAAAATAAATTGGATCTAAATTTATCTTTCCGTGCAGGAGTCACTTCTCAAACAGCTTGGACATCATCGGCATGAGACTTCGTAAACAGATTTCTCGGACTTGTTGATCCTCACGAAAGCATTGAACATTTTTAAATTCCTTCTTTTACTTTATAATTTTTGAGTGACTTGAGGCTTTAAATTACTTTTCTCGGTGACAGCAGTTTCAGAGGTATCTAGTTATAAGTCCTTATTCTAATTCGAGACGCTAAGTTTCATCCACGTTTAGTGCAGAGTCGTTTGGGGTAAATACTCAAATGAAATGTTTTGCGGAGGCATCCATTTTGTCACGAGCTATTATAATTCTTTTGCAATCATGTGTACGTTCAAGTGTTGACTGGTCTTTAAACGATTTATCACGATTTTAGCAGGCTTTCCGTAACGATTGGACAGCATCATTAAAATCATTACCACCCTTTCAGATCTCTAATGGCCTTGTTCAATTATTTTTATAGTGTGATTGCCATACTAGAACTATTTTCTTCTTTCGATTGTCTTCTGTTATATGTGATAGAATGTTTTGTTAATGTTTTGCTGTGAGGAGGAAGGAGGTAGTTGTCTTCCATTGTATAAACCCATTACTTCTCTAGGATGGTAGGCGTTAGTTATCACATAGTCTGTGATCAACGTACGACTTGATTTTATGAAGTACGAAATCAAGACCAAATTAAAGGTTCCATGAAGGCTTCCTAAAAGACATTTCAGACATGGAGTTTTATGCCGGTTCTTCTCGATAGGAATTACATTTTGGACCCGTGCTCTTAGAGTCAATATAAAATCCTCTTTCTTACGTTTCTAAGTACCTGGAAACGGCTTACTTAAAATAAAAGTAACATTCATCATAATAACATTTGATATTGATTTCGACCGTGCAATTGTTGTGGACAACACAGTAGTACCAATATTCAAGATTACAATCACAACACAACAAACACAACAAAATTTTGATCCAAGCAGGTCTTATTTCTTAAGAAAGTTGGTAGTCAGGTTATTATTAATTAAATGACGTAACGGTTTACTCACGCATATTTCTAGTTTCGGACTCAACCTCAGTCCTTATTCTTAAACTGACGCGGCTTGTTGGCCATTGTTTTTTTTTCTTTGATCTCATTAATGAGCTCTTGCTCTCTTTTGCGTTTTTAAGTTTAGAGGGTCAGTGTACGTGATTTGCGTTTCAATCACCTCTAGCCTTAATGCTAAAAAAGTCATCAGAATTACAATTATTTTATGTAATGCTTTGGGAGAAATATATAGCATTAATTATTCCTTTTCGACCTTCTGCATTCAAGTGGAGGTTTCTGAATGAATTATAAGTGCTATTATATGTAAGCTGTATGCTATTGTAATTAGGTGAGATTAAGACACCTGCTCTTGACTTCAACTTACCGTTGCCATCTTTATACAAGTAATCACATTGGTTTAGCAATCATTGATGTTCTGAGATTGTAAATTTAAGGGCTTAAGGGTTTTTTTTCTACATGGATACGTCAACCCCATTGTACCGAATACAAAATTCACTTGCACAAGATTTACAAATTATAGGAACATGTAAATGCTACTGAAAAGGAAATTACTGATTACACACTCGAACCAGACTACATATTCGTTAAGCAATATCTGAGGCATGGTTTCTCGAGATTTTAAGTTTGTCTTAGAGCAATTTCTTGTTTTCTATATGGTAAAATATGTCCGCCAAAAGGTTATCTTTAAAAAATCTACTCCCGCAGTAAGGAATTTAACCTTGGTATCGGAGAGGGAAGGAGGATCGAATCCACGCTCACAAAAGAATTGGCGTCGGGACCCACAGCACTGACACCACACCTTGGTGTCAGTCTCTCGCAATTAAATTTTCAGAATTCTTTCGGTTGTTGTGTTTTCGACAGTTCCATTTAGGTTATCTAGAGCTCGTTCCTAGAGCATAATCTATATATGCTTGTGGGAAATCAAAAGTCTAGTCTTGCAGATGCGTTTCTTTTCGTAATAAAACAATTTCTTAACTTCTTCATATGTCTTTCTTTTATTCGTCTTCCGCCATTTCTCCCATTTACCCCTCTCTCTCACACTACCCTGCTCTAACTCAGTTTACTACCTTGACACTTAGTCCTTTCATCCCCACATGCTTGATAGCGATACACGAATGTTTTATATTTCCTAGTGCTCTCTGGTCCTCCGAGTTGTGGGCGATGAGCCGAAAGTAGTGCAAATTGGTAAAAACCGTATTTACGAAATTTAACTAACATTTTCGACCTTTTCGAACTAACACAATAGGTCATACGAAAGTTGGGTGCTTCAATCAGCTTTATTAGAAGTGAGGAAATTTCTATCCTTCCTATGAATTTCAAAAACCGTAACGCTGCCAAAGACCACAAATCACCTCCTATTGACATAGAAATATAACCTGTGACTAATTTGTTCCCGATTGCAGTATTGTGTCGACCGGTAACTATTGATGAAGACACTTAGTATTGACACTTTATAAGTTTTCGAGTAGGTACTTAATTCTACTTTTTGACTGTTTTGAAGGGAATGCCGACTTGCGTAAGATATTTTCATTCTGCTATGGTTACTGTAATACATATTAAATATTTTAGTATAAGACGGATAATAAGCGCATCTAGTAGATAAATTAGAATTTGCAAGAATAACGTTTTTGAACAAGCCGTAAAAAAAAAGTGAAAATGAATGAAATGTTGAATCGATTCTGAATTTTTAAAGTTATGTGGTTAATTGTATTAGCCCCACAAACTGAAACATTTTAGTACATGTGTCTTAGCCCGCTCTCACTCATAGATATAATTCTGACTTCTTTTGCCTTTTCCTCTTTAACTTTAATCGTATCACACCGCTTCCACTGTTAAAGTCTTGTTTAGGTAACAATTCCTTGCCAACCTCTAACTATTCTTAAAATAAATTCTATTATAAGTGTTACTTCAATGCAAGGACAATGAGACTGCGAAGAAGAGAGGTATAAAAATGTAGTTTATGTATTTGAAGAAAAAGTTAATAATATTTAACGACTAGCTGTCCCCGCGAACTAATACAAATCCCCTAATAGTTGATGATAACAGTGCAGACAAAATATATTTTTCTTTTTGCAATATTTCAATATTTTATCACCGTTTAAAACATCTCTGGACCTCTACGAATATTTCAAGACTAAAATAAGCAAAATCGGTTCAGCCGTTCTCGAATTTTAGCGAGACTAACAAACAGTACCTAATTAATTTTTATATATTCAACGATAAGCAATTATATTCTTGGACTTTAAAAACATTCAATACCGCCATCTTTGATCAGTGGTAAAAGTTAAGTTCCATGGGTGCATTCTACGGTTGGACAAAGTATTTACACCAAATTTAGTTTCTTGATACACCGATAGATGGCAATGTAGGTTCAACGTTCAACTCAGTTGCCGTTCTTATTATTATTTATTTATACTTTGTTGCACATAAATTCAACCTTGAACAATTATGTTCTTGGAAAGTCATGTACAAAGGCGAGCTAACCCAGAACTGGGATCTCTTACACCAAACCTTAAGAAAAGAAGCATGTCAAGCGACTTTATGTTGCTTATCAAAAGCTTCAATTCACGTTGTCTGACCAAGCTCCCCACATGCGTATACAAAAGCTAGTAACTAACGAAACTAATCAATGCTTTTAACCAACATTTGTACAAGTTGATATATACATGTTTAAGGACACGGGAGTTTGCTTGTGTGCAGCGTATCTTATGTCGGATTTAAATTACTTTTATTTTTTTATTTACGTGAGCTCTCTTCTTTATAGAGCGATTTTCGATAGGTGGTTTACAAAATAGGTACAGTAAGGGTAAATAATACCAAATGAAATACTGGCAGCTGACTTATTTGGTTGTTAAAATAAAAAAAATGTTATAGTATAAAAGGTTAACGTTACTGAGATTGATATCACAGTGCATATTTTAATTTATGGCCGAAATCCAATTGCCTTATCATTTATTACCCTACCGATTTTATCATACTGATAATATATTTTTAAGATAACTTGCAAGTTATGATTATTTTATACAATATTGAAACACATTTGCATGCATCATAAATTCATAAAAAGTATTTTTTGTTTTCGATTAATTCTGTCAAACAGTACCTTGAAAGTTTGCTCTTCTTTGCACATCTTTCATGCAAAAAACCCTGAACGGATTTAGACGAAACTTGGTATCCAGATGGTTTATAACCTGCATTAAAACATAGGATTTTTATCTCGATTTTAGGTTCCTGTGGGATTATTTTTTATTTGTAGAGGATTAGTTTTTTAAAAAACTAGCTTGTGACTTGTCTGTAACACGTTAAGGATAATTAATTAGAAAATAAAACAGATATGTTACAGGAAATAGCTTCTTTAAGCACATTTTAATCACTGTTAAAAATTTTCCTAACCTTCCTTTTCTTTTATTTATCTGATCGGTTCGTCTCTTTTCAGTCATTGCTATCTGCTGCCTTTGGTTAAATGGTAAATTAGTAGGAATATAGTACATACCAATAATGATTTTTGTTTTTAAAGTTATCTCAGATGTTCAATTTCTTGCCATAATAGTCTAGGTGAGTCTAGATTTCTCACATGAATGCTCGAATGTTACACCATTTACTGGAAGAAAATCCTGATTCGAGAAACTCTATTAAGTCAATTAAAAGGTTTTAGGCACAAAAGTAAACTCTTGCGAAATTATTTAAAAATTGACCAATTGGTATATCTTTAGTAGATAAAGGCAAAATGCAAAACAAATTTTTAAGGGCGGCATGAAGGCGACGTCAATATTATGTTCTCGGCAATTATGTGCGTTAGACTGCACAAAATTATTATTTTTGTTTGTTTTATTGTATTATTTATTTCTCTTTCGCACAGCACAGCTTGTTAGAAATGAATATGCATTTATAAATGAAGTTATTACTTTACTTTTTTAACATAACTTTATTTAATTATTTTATACATATCATTAATTTTATATTATTTATTACTTACATATTTAAAAGTCTCTCAGCATTCACTGTTTTCAAGGAAAAAATGCCACAACTTGCTTTAATTTTTTTTTCCTTTACCTCTAAAACGGACGGATAATTTTATTTTTTCTCGGTTTGAGGTCTGAGTCATGTAGCAGTTTCAGTCGTTATAAAGTCGAGAAAGTTGGTCAAGCCCGGATTGGATTTTTAGCCACTTTTAAAGACTTTAACAGAAACTTTGCCAGTTTATTTAATTCTTCTGTATTGTGTTAGCCCTTATGAAAATTGAAACATGGTAAATTGGTTTTCAGATTTATGTATGTCGTTTATTTATTGCAGGTGGTTCACCAAGTCCAAATCCGAATTATGTGGCGTCGAGCAGTTTTTCACCCACTCGCCGCCATGAGGCTGTCACTTCGTCAGATGCTACAAGTGCTCGTTTTTCGTTCTGGCCCGATGGTAAATTAATATTTTAAACTCACCTACATCATTATATGATTGATGATTTTGCTCTGTAAAATTGAAATACGTCTAAAGCTAAATTGCCAGGACGGTCGTTTTTCTATGTAGTTTTTTATTATACCTTTAAAGAAAATATTTTTGGCAGTTGGCGTAAAGGAAGAAGCATCGTCGAGTCTCGTATCTAATGCAGCACCCTATTCGAAATGTTTCATGTAAAGAAGCCAAAGTTGGAGGGAAACACAAGACTAGAATATCTTAAGCACCATGCGTGAATTATATGGAATTATTGACTGTAATATAAAAGTTCGTGTAGTGATCAATGTACACAAATTATAGGTATGATTTAAGTGCATTTAATTTTATTACACATTAAATTATTTGACAATGGTATAAACATTTTTTAATAAATTAAATGCACAATGATAAATGATAGTTGAACATGTTCTTGGGTTACTCATGAAATGTTTCAGACGAAATTCTTTATTCTTAGTTATATAAACAACAGCAAGAAACATTGTATCGACACGAACTCGCGTAAATATTATCTGTAGTGTACAATTATTGTGAAAATATATTTGTTAATAGGTGTTGTTCGAATCTTGTTTCTGTATTTAGTAGTTCTAGCTGTAGGTTTCTCATTAAATAAAATGAAAGCTAGGATTGGCCTTCAAATAAAACTCAGATTTAAGTAAGTAGTAAGATTTAATGTTCATGAAACAAGTTTGGACACTGTTGAAATATTTATCGTGGAAATAATTATTTACATTCTTATCATCACTGCTACGGATTTAAAATAACGATATAACTTTACTGGTACACGAATTCATTAAAACTAAGTATTCATAATATCATCAAAATTGTCTTATTTAATTAAAAAGCTACAACATCAGAGAAATAAAGTGCGTGCCTTTAAAGTCACATGTATAGTATTTTCACCATGCTTATATATATACTGAATACATATACGAGAGAAATCAATGATAAAAACAAATCTATGCTAATATTGTGATATCATTTGAGAGGCACTCGATTGGGTTAATCAAAAGTTGTGATAAAACATGTGACGCCTTGTCTGTGTTTAGTTGCCAAAATGTTGTGTATCGCAAACGATAGTACTTACAAAATGTTGTTCAGTGATTTTGTTGCAAGGGTTTGCGTATTTGTAACATCATTTACTTGATAATGTATGGCCACAAATATGTATGTACCGCACAACACATTTACAGGCGACGTTTTTTAACCACGGTCAGTGTCTCCCAAAGTCTTACAAGTCAGTGTTGCACTCGTTCTGTACCTTATGGGTCTGAAGTCAAATGTCAGGAATATTATATTATCAATGTAGGTACAACTATTACAACTATTACATCTATTCAATACATTTTTGAGTTATAATAATGATAATTCAATATTAGATATAATGTTAATATGTTATCAGAAATGCTACTAGATATGAAAAATTTAATATAGAGAATACAGTATAGCTAATGTTTATATGTCAATCTACTTCAATTCTATTTACTTAATATTGAGAGGATTTAAATATATCCTTCTAGATCTCACAACTAAAATCTGAAACACGAGGATGGCATACTGTCACAAATGTTTTTTTATTGTAAATTTTTCATGATATACTGTGAATCTCAATCGAGAATGTGAAAACTGTCATAATGTCTTAATCCTATGTTACAAATAGGTACAATAAATGTAGACTAAACTTTTGATGTTAAACATATTTCTTCGTATAAACACCGCACCTTAAAAATCTCGTTAGTTTCTCCCTTACAAAAACATTTTGCTTTCACACTTTAAAGCGACTTCCCATTGACAAGACTTTCATTCATTTACCGTTTTAAGAATATTTTATTAACGAAGTATTCGATTTTGAGTTATAGCCAAACTGATCAAACTCGTTTATGTTTACGTGGTTTCGAATAAATTATATTTAAGTTATCGAATTTTAAGCAAATATATCTAAGAATTATTAAAAAAATAGCTACTAATTTTCTATAAAAAAAATATGTTCGAACGATATCTACACAATTTTGAGTGTCCCACTTTCGGATTTTTAAATCGCCATTCTATCAATTTTCCTGTAATTTTACCCCATTTTCTTCGTATTCAATTATTAAATTTTTATAAACTCCCATGAGGTATCAAAAATAATTTATATTTAATTTAAGTTGGATATAAAAATTTCAAAATCACTGTATAATTTTGAAATTTCCTTAAAGTTGTTAAAACCCCTCCATTTTTAGTTATCTACTCAATTACTTTAGCCAACATTTTATTTTGATGTATCCTTGTGGATGCGTTTTAAACGAAGAGATTTACTGCGTGGTTCCGCTGCACGGTGAAGGAGTCCTGGCGACCTCTCTACGCTCAACGAGTGGCCACGTTCACGTACTGGTACTGAGTGCGTAAGAAGATGCATTGATGTATTGTAAGCAGAGATCATCGGTAGTTCGCTATAGCCCGAGGCATCACAACCTCTCCCGATGTCACTTCGTAGTTCTGAAGCGCCTATCGACGTGACATCGTCGGAGTCAGTATCTTCGTCCGTATCCAACACCCTGAAAATTCCACATCATTAAATTGTCAAATAGTATAAATCTCTAAATATAAAATTTATTCGCAGAGCCATCAGCTAGGACTAGGAACGACGGTCGCAAATGCTTTAATATGCATTTAATCTTATAATTAAAACTCAATGTATCAATTGCAGAAAAGGCCAAAGTCTGGTTATTAATACAATCTTAAAATTACTGCAATTCTCCTGACGCACACAGCTTTGAACCCTGACTAATCAAACCATCGCCAATCACGCCTGTGACTATCAAGATACAATTGAACTAAGACAACGTTACCTCAATTCAATTTTGCAAATTCTTTGCTTTATTTTAGCCTGTTCTTCACCGACGTCGGTAAGTAGTCCTTGTAAGCGATTATTCAACATATCAACGGTAGATTCCAATTTATGCACAGTTTCCTCCATGCTCTGTTGAGTAGTTTGCGCATTTTCGAAAACAGCTTCATCAAGCAAGCCATCCTGTAGTTTCAAAAGAATTGTATATATGTGTATATTTGTAGGTATATTATTTGAGTAATTGTTTACTTTATGTATGTTATACTTATAATTGATGTTTGGTGTCACTTCTATTGTGACATATTTATTTACAAACCTTCCTCAATAATTGACAGCCACGTTCAGTTAGTGTAGCCCTTGCATCAGGATAATCAGCGAGTGCTTCCCAAAGATCTCTTTTTGCCAAGCAAAACAGGTCTGAATAGCCCAAAGCTCGCACATTAGCTGTCCTTCTATTACCGGTACGATTACCAGCTATCTCCAGAACACTCACTTCGCCAAAGACAGACCCAGCGCTCAGAGTAGCCAACACAGTTTTGCCGTCATCAGCAACGACTTGAAGTCTTCCTCTTTTCACAATATACATTTCTTTGCCAACATCACCTTTTCGACAAATGTAGTCACCAGGGCTAAAAACTTGTAGTTTCAATTTCAATACCAGAGCTTCAAGAAGGCCGGGTTCACAATCTTGAAATATTCGTACCTTGCGCAGTGTATCTAGATGAACACGAATAGCGATTTCAGCTTTTAATTTGTCGGGCAGAGAAGATAAAACGTTCTCTTCGTCTAGTGCTCCGCTTTGCGCCCAAGTGTAAGCAAACCAACGAATAACTCTGGCTTCAAGCTCACCGCTTACTTTTCTAAATGCCATGTATTGTTTCACACCGTCCATTTTGTTCTGGAATTCTACTCTAGCAACGTTCATGTTGGAAATCATAGATCCAATATTTCCCACTATGGTAGCAAATATTAATACTCCAGCTAGAAAGTCTGCGACGACAAACAGGTATTCAGAATCTATTTCTGGCTGTGGTGTTTCTCCAATGGTAGTGAGTGTCAAAGTGGACCAATAAAAACTATAAATGTACTGATGAGCCAAGGTTTCATTGCGGGTTCCATTAATATTGTAAACCCAATTATCTGTTCCAAATCCAATAGCATAGCTTATAGCAAAATAAAGACATGCGTTCCAATGAATAAGTACGAGTATCGCCATAACAACCTGAAAAAGAAAATTCATACATTTTAGTTGTTAGTTAAATAGCTATTTATTTTGACTGCCTATTTTACTAACCTTGCATATCCGGAAAGCATTCGGATAACTTGTTGCGGTTTCAGTGCGATCAAACCACTCCCACATTCGAGGCAGGCGAAACAGTCGATTGAGTCGCACAATAACAGGGCATGGCAAACATTTCTGGAACACAACCAATATTGACACTTTGGTAATAACTGAGTTAAGGAATGTCTTAGTGGAATATTTTCTATTTGCTGTTTTGATTATGATGCATTTTGCAAGCGGTTTCCTTATAACCTTAACGTATTTGATATATGTATTTATACTAACATGATCGCAAGTTCCGGGAATCCACCAATAGTAAGCAATATCAGTAGGTATCGATGATATCAAATCATATCTCCATGAAACTGATTTTAAATAATGCCGTCTTAGCATTTTCGGATCCTTAACCATAAGACCTTGTTCGAGATAGCCTGTAAAATAACAACCAATATAAATAACAACCGATGAAGACTCAGCGAAGATCATTTTTATTAATCTGTAAGAAAACCATCAACATATGTTGAAAAGTAAGTTTTGGAAACTCGCCTTTAGCTATAGCTAAACAAGAAAAGAAAATGTGTTTAGGAATGCCAGGGAAGATTTAATACCAATATTACGATAACATACTAACCAAATTAACATGCTTAAAAAATCAACAAGGGCCAATTGAAGTCGTATTACATATCAGGGTGTACTTTGTCTTTCAATACAACTTAAAGGAAATACCCAATCAATCACAATGCCCACGAAATCGTGTCAGAACAAGCGCAGTGCAATATTTGTGCGGAAAAAGCAACTAGGCAGGGTCGAATGTTTGTTCACACGTTAGCTAAATTTGATGACGCAAGGCGCGGCACTGCGTGTGGGTGTCAAATTGTTGATTTGCGGTTCACTCCAAATAATACTTGTCATTGACAATGTCGGAAGTGAAATGTAGTATGAATAGTTTCAATAAAATTACTAAAGTGTTGTATGGCAAAATAACTTCTTAGTAGCTAATATAAAAAAAAAAGTTTTTTTAACTGTCCAGATTGTTTTTCCAATAATTAAAAGATACTTAAATATATTTTTGTGTAGAAAACTATTTTGTATTAAAAAAGTCGGTAATATGTAACGAAGGTGCTGAGAATTTGTTCAAAAAATAATCTACATGAAATACCAGAAAAGGAACTTTTCAAAATATAGGTTATACAGATACAGCTACAAGTGTGTAAACCGTGTAAACCTCGTAGCTCCGTACGATTGCATGGACACGTCATGGCGCCTAAGATCCGGGCGATTGCACACACACATGGCTTTATCCATCCAATAAATATTTCCTCTTTTGCTTCGGATCTTGAGAAAGACTTTCGGTAATCTATTGCATAAACGTGTACCTGAATTGGGGCCTAAGTAAGTATCCCATCTGGCAAAAACAAACTAGACTATTGCGTTGGGCTTTGTGAGGTACTTATTCTTGTTTCCGAGGGTATGTATTACGTAAAATATATTCAAAGTCGAAATAGCAATTAGAAGCAACCTGTTTTATAGTTTTGTCTAGTTGTTACGTGCCGTTTTAAAGTACCCTATTGTTATTTACGACTTCATTCTTAGGACAATAACCTTTTGAAATGATCTTGCCATTTTTGCAGTTAACATAAACCAATCTGTAAAATAAGTTCAAATTCTAATGATCGTCATACCTGTTATAAACTAAATATTGAATCGTTCCGTTCATTTTATTCCATATTTATGAGATTTTGTTGGAACAAAATTGGTACAAAAATAACAATTGTGTGCGAAACAATTCGCGGAGTGTTTTGCAGCACTCTAAATAAAATATCTATGAATTATTGAACCTAGACCATTTCCTTGAACAATTTTGTAAGGCCTATCAGATATTGCGGAGGTATTTTCTTCATGTAGACGTCACCAGCAGAGCAGCCCCAGGTTTTCGTCAGTGTCGACGTGTGACATTTCTTACGTGACCATATATTATATTGTCAAATAAGTAAGCCGTTATAAGATATTAAAAAGGAAAGAAGGTTTAACGTTTGTCTGTCTAACAGTGACGAGATAATCGTAATATTTTTTTTAACTTCGCTCCGCTGTTGCTGTCGACAGTAATACTCGTAGACAGTCTGAAAGCGAGACTGTCCGGCCCGAAACGGTATATATGGTCACGTTAGTCATGTCCCATTACAAAATCCTACCTAATTTCCGGAGCAACGGACAGATTCCGCCGCACTGTACGTTAAAATTTGTGACGCTTGGAAAAATATTTATTTGTATCATCTACAATAATAAAAATAACATATTTCCTACACTCTACTTCTTGAGGTACTTAAATAAGGTAAAGAAATATTGGTGCGTCGTTTTGTTTGTTTTCTGTGGGTTTCAGAAGTTATGTTATTAGGGCACACGTATGTGTTTTATTTAGTAGTAGCAGTAGTACATTTTTTTCCAATGGACATTTTAAATAGGTATAATTACGTTAAAAGCATCCGCATCTAAATAAATTGCAACATTCACACAGACTGTACACTGTAATTCGCTTAAACAATATTAAGTTATAATTCGCGAAGCCAGTTTTGCCAAAACATAAATTGAAATTGTAATCTTCCATAATGTGATACTTCTGCAACACTTACCTTCGTGGACGTGTACAACGGTGTCGATGAGATAAATAGCATCACATAGGTAGTCCAGCACAAACCAGAACGGAGTGAGGTTGTCCAATTTCCAGAAAACAGCTCGGCCGATGACGAACACCACATTGTACAGAATCGCTAAGGACACCACAGCCAGCCACTACACAATAGCATAATCTTGTTAAGAAATACAATAGAATATTAAAAAGTATTAAATCATCGTTTTGAAAAGAGATTGCAGATTTACGCAGCAAATGTGGTATTATGTAAAAAAAACTGTATTTATATTTTGCATAATTGGTTAGACAAATAAGCTCAATTTACGCTACTGATAACGAGGTGATTGATTAAGCTTAAAAATCGAAATCTTCCTCTTACACATGCTCATCCGTCTATATCGATAGTTATATATATTTTTTTTAATTTTACCCTATCAACCGTGATATTTATTAGTTTCCTTTTTTCAGTCCACGTTTTCTTATGTATGATGCAAATATTCATCAATTTTTACATCATTTTTCTTTTATTGACATGTTCTTTTGGGAACACAATAATACGTAGCGTGAAGTATATTTTAATATATTCACATTTACTGAAGTAAATGTCTCTTATTCAAAGGCAGATAAATGTGATTTCGCCTTAATATTATTGGCATCTTTTACTATTAACGTCGTTTAATGGTTGTCTGTCACAGCAGTAATAAATTTGATATAAGAATTCCATTACCGTAGCTAGAATGGCCATCAAGCGTTTTAAGGTTGTGACGAAAGCTGTTATGACATATATACCTATAGATACAGAATATATATTCTTGAAATATAGTTTATTATTATTAAACGGTTCCAAAATGAACGACATAACCCTGCCAGTTTTTGGTAACCTACTTATTGGCCAATATAATCTTCTTTAACCTAATTAATTACCCAACACCTTAAACTACTTAATCTCATAAAACTAACGTATAACCTAGTCTACCTTCCGCACTCTCAGTTATAGGCCAGGTCTCTCTCTTCCTGCTGTTCTGTGAGGACTTTAGCGTCTCTAATGCTGGCCATTACGCCATAAAACGTGGTGGCTGTGTGTGCTCGGGTCCAGCCTTTAGCACCATCTTTAACCCATTTGCCGATGGCGTCTTCATCTGAGGGTAACAGACCCTTATGAAGGAAAAACGCTCTTCATCAGAACCTAGTGGGGCATTCATAGCTGCAGTAACGAACTTCATAAATACTGTTTTCTACTTGAGGAGCTCACTGATGCCATAACCGCATAAGTGATACGATCACAGGTTAAGCTATGCTTGACGCGGTTGGTCTGTAGATGGGTGACCATCTTCGTCATAACGAGTTCCTCCGTGTTTCGGAAGGCACGTTAAATTGTGGGTCCCGGCTGTTATTCCTACATCTTTGACAGTCGTTACAGGTAGTCAGAAGCTTGAAAAAGTCTGACAGCCAGTCTAACCAAGGGGTATCGTGTTGCCCAGGTAACTGGGTTAAGGAGGTCAGATAGGCAGTCGCTCCTTGTAAAACACTGGTACTTAGCTGAAACCGGTTGGACTGGTAGCCGACCCCAACATAGTTGGGAAAAGGCTAGGCCAATGATGACTTGTGTCACCAGCAGTTCATTAATGATTTTTTTCTTGATATGAGGCAGCTGAGGAATTAGTTTGTTTTAAATTGAACATGTAGCAGAATTGTCTGAGTTTTGGCTCATCATTCGGCATAGATTTCTTCAAGAGTAAAGGGATTAGTCCATGCTGCAAGACAGAAGGCGTAACTGATCCTTTCTCCTTTGGGTAAATCAAGGAGAACTGCTTCTTAATAGCAATCAAGTCTGCTTTCCCAGGGATACCTGACGACTTTGCTACTGTCAGTATAATGTATGGTAAAAGTAATATCTTTAGATGACAGCATCACCTTCTCTTTTCTCTTCCGGGCTGCTGCTTCCCAATCATCATCACTTTTAATCTTATATCCTGATGTCTTAGCTGAGACCACAACTTTGGTTTCTTTGCTAATTGTCTTGAGGATCTTGAACAAGTTGTTCCCTTTAACTAGAAACAATATTGCCAGCATTTGGACGTCCTCAGCAAGAAAACCTATGGGCACCTTGTAATCAATGCCATCGGTCGAGAATGAGTAATATTCTATGGGACCTTTTAGAAGGTCGGCCTTAACCCTGTTAGACATCACGAGTATGTACGGTCAGAGAGTCAGATAATACCAACGTAGGCGACTACTTTGGCAAGGGCTTTGCTGACTTTTTTGCTTATAGCACCAATTATGATCCCCATAAACTCATGGTCAGTCAGTTAACTATTTTTATAATGTTATGTGAAACTTTGTGTACGTTTCGAAAATTGAAAACAAAACTTGGTCTCATACAATCATGACAAATATGGCTACATGAAATCTCGGTCCTACCCGCCTCAAAAGCTTTTTTTTACCATTAGATTAAAAACGTAGGTATTTATATTCGCGATTTTGTCGTCATTTCTTCAGCCCGATATTTCGTAAGTAACTAAGCGTATAGTAAGTTTTATTGATCAGTAGAATTTTTCTTTGAGTTACGACATTAATATAACTAGAAGATACGCACAATAGCAGTTTTATTTATTAAGAACTTACTACAATTTAAGTATTTTCTCTTGGGTTTTGATAATCGATGAATAGTTAAGGTACTAGGGAATGATTAAAAAAAGACGATGTGTATTTTTCAGATGGATTATTAGCTACTCACGTGGTAATGTGCTGGGAGCGTAGGATCAAATGCAAGCTTCAGCCCACAGAACAGCTTGGAGCTCTTTGCTTGATACAGAGGTTCTTCAGGATCGGAAAAAGTCTGCGCAGCGAACTTGTCCAGGAACCAGTCTGGTGGCTTGGAATGACCCTCCCCACTGATTCGATAACGCAAGTTACTAGTTAATCTGGAGAATTGTTTCTGCATCCAGCTGTTGCTTCCATTTCCATCGTTTGGGGCCTGTTGGAAAAAAAGCGTAGGTATTTATTTGCGCATTTTTTGAAATTATGCTATTCCAAATATCGTGGGATCCATAGAATAAATCAATAGGTACAATATACTTAAAGAGTAAACAAGTTGTTATTACAGTATTATTCAAAATAACTGTATTTAGGAAGCATGAACACTTCAAAATACGTGTAAGTATATCCAAGAGGAATTACTGGGTTAGTAAAATTACATTTTTTTTTCAGATTATACCAACTTATTATTCTTATAAAATTTTAGTTCAGAGGTTACTAGTGCCTTGGCCGTCTGTGTAGGTATAACCTTTGTGTGTTCAATTACGATATAATTTAAAAATAGCTTCCTTATTAAAAGAATGGCTTTCCTTATCAACCACACATTGACACTGCTTAGTATTTGTCGCGAGTATCGGTCACTTACATCATTACGTGTACCGTAGACATAGGCACCTAAGTGTCAGTGGAAGAATGACAGTTGAATTTAAATTAGTGTTTGTCAATCTGTATCATGACATTGAAAACTATTTAGGAAGTTGTTTCGTTAGGCTTTACATTTATTTATTTATAGGCTCTGCTATCCTATTTTTGCGATCGGTAAACATGCTTCAGTAAAAAGTTGTGTGGTTAATATTTCATTGTTAACCTAGTTTTAATCAAGGGGTTTGAAATGAAATCTTGCACTCTTTGATCAGTCTCTTTTGCATTAAGATGTAACAGCATCAAAGACAGAAGATCTAAAAAACATAATATGTTTATATCGGTTTGTCATTGTGAAAAACTCTAAAACTAGTCTAACTCTGTAAAAGTAACTTGAAACTTTACTTGAAATTGGTTTTGAAAACAGTTTTATTTTATTAATTGAACCAATACTAGTAACGTCAAATTGTCGCTTCACCCACACAAATTTTGTATCACATTTCAATAACAGTGAAATAAAAAAAGACTTCAAATTCACTGGTCCATGAAGCTTCCACATTTGACAACACATCGTGTATATTCTTCAAGTCAAAGCATGTGGATAGATTGACACGATTAAAAATGTTCACACCTATGAGATGAGTCTTGATGAAGTACTGAATTGGTATGACTACATACGAAGAAAATATTTTGATACGTACAACATAGTGTTGTACATATCAAAATATTTTATTGGGTACTCTAACGTAATCACCAATACGAACGCGACGTGCTTCATGCAGTGGAGTGGTGCGCTTTTTTTTTCTCTAAACGTACGGAGATGCTTAGATAAAAAAAATCAGTTTTAAGACAAGGTTATTGAAAACTGTCTATACATGGTAAAATGATGAAATTTTAATTCACTTTGTCTAAATCTGAACTTGATTAAATTAATCTGTGGTTTAGTATCAAATTACGTTTTGTATCCTGCAAAACGCGACTCTGCTAATATTATTATCTTTTCATAGAGATATATTGACACACAGATTGTTATAAAAGCATATCGTTTCATATTTAGTACTTCCACTATTAAGTTAGTAATTAAAATGCAAACACTCGCAATTATGACATCAGAATCGGGTGCTATGGATGTTTGTATCGGTTATAACAATGTACTTAGCCATTGAATCTACGTTGTGTGATTAGTAACAGGCTCATTACTAGGTGATGTGTCAGTGTCATGTACCAACGGGCACGAATCATTGAAATGTACAATTCATATTTTGCTTAATTAACCTTTGTCGGGAATTCGTTTAAAAGCACATTCGTTTTCGCGATACGATGCAATCGTTGTTAAAATTTTACAGTTCATTGATCCGTCATTAAGGTTCCAATTGTCAGGGAATATTTACGAAATATATAACGCCAGTCACGTGGAGTTTGTGCTGTTAATTGAGTTGTGTGCGAAAATTCAAATATGGCTTTACAAAAATGCTATTTTCGTGAAAGAAAGTCGTGATTAATGAAAGCAATTGACATAAAATGACTCAAGTGTCAGCAATTTTAATTGGATAGTTTTATGATGTTCATCTGTTTGTATCTAATGGAGGACTGAAGTTTAAATAAATCTTAAAACTAGTTCACTTATTAATAAAAGATAGGGAATTATTGATTAATTAACTTAACTTTTAATAACCAAATATTACGAAAAACAGCTCTTCTAAAATAAATTATTATTGATATACTAAGTATTATATAGGGATGGGTTTATTATAGGGATTATTATAGGGACTATTAATATAGGGATTATTGATTAATAATTCCCTATACTTCGTAATATTTGGTTATTAAAAGTCGATAAGAAGAAAGATATGACCCAGTTAATTTTTCTGTCGTTGCGCAATTTTTTTACCTGCTACTTATTTTCATATGGATTAACTGAACCGGCAAGCGTTGTTGTGCCGTATAAATTCGTAGAAAATCGTTACTTACGACGAAAAAATAAGTTATGGGTGGACATTACTAGAACACTTTAGGAATGTAATGGCCGACAACAGTCCGAGAGGATCAAATAATTTTGACGAAGTCGACAGAATTTTCTGTTTGGTTACCTTTGGATCACCCTCAAGTGTAGAACAAAACCGTAGAGTATCAGTTTGGGGAAACCATTTTAACCCTAAGACCGTAGATTCTTTACAGACATCCTGGCTTTGATTAGTAATTGGCATATCATCGAAAATATCCGGTACATTAGTACGAAATTTGCGCAACGGCAAGCTAGCTTCGGAAAGTTTACAGATCACTTCTTTCAAGTTCTGCTGTAACTCCTTTCGATAATTTAAACCCGTATTTAAGTCATGTATATAAAAATCGTGTTGAATAATATTCGCAACATCCGGGTTATTACATTCTTCTGACAACTTTAACAAACATCGCGTACTTAGTAATGGAGCCGAGGCTGTTCCATAAGTTATTGTATTCAGTTGCATAACCTTTAGTGGCTGATCTACATTGTCCCTCCAAACTATTAACTGCAAGTGTCGCTGTGATTCGTCCACTTCAATTTGCCGGTACATTTTCTCAATGTCACCAGTAACGACAAACGCATTTTGCAGTTTACCCGTGTTAGTTTGATAAACTTAAGAACGAAAGAATTGAGAATTGAGAATAACCAAGGGTATGGAAAACACTGAAATAGACAGTAGCCTATTCTCAGACCGTTTAAAGCAGATAAAATTTCATCAGTATGAGTCTAGCTTTTTTGTGGGAGTATGGTAACAAACGACAAGAGAATTTTATATTTAGGGTACTAATAAGGTTTAACAGTTTTTTTATCAAATAAACAATAACAACATTAACAATAACTTGTTTTTCATAGAATTATTGAATTTGATTACAGGTCTAGATGCTTGCTTAATTAATTGTGATCAAAATCATCATCATCACTGGAACAATATAAACGTTTTTAGTATTTGAGATCACTTTGTTTGATAATGTGTTTATGATAGATATCTCGACCAATATATATGATGCTTGTCAATAGGTATGCGGTGACATTGATTACTAACCGGGTTGCTGAATATTCCACGAGGAATAACGCCAAATGACAAGGTTTCGCGTGAATGATTTAACGCAGTGTTATTTGAGAGTTACGTATGTGCCTTTCGTCAGGTACGGCGGCTATACTTCGTACGTGATGCATTTATGGTAACATTTAATTATAACTTTCGAGAGCACAGTCGCGGGCTTATTTTTTTGTTTTGATGTTATTCTTTAATTTTTGAAACAAAAAATGGTCGAACTCCAGACATTAAAAATTTAAATAATAATCTACTAGTAACACTACGCAATAAGTGTGTTATAATGTGCAGGTACAGGTCTGTGAGATTAATCTCTCGCGATTGTATCTCGTCGATTTGCAGCCCGATCAATATGAAAGGTTTCTATTGTTCGTTCGTCCGTCATTTACCCGTAGGTGACGATCATCCGTGTTGGTACTTGATGTTTTCTGTCTGAGTGTTTTACGTCGGTAAGGTAAGCTAATGTAATACTTACCTACATAGTCCAAGTCTGTTATCCTAAAAGCTGCGTATGAAATTACACTCACTGATATATGCGACCGACAAACCGATTAACTCGGCCTATACCTTAAACAACACCAGGTTATTATAAGGTACCTAAGTTCAGTGAATTGTAAAGATTTAAGATCGTAGTGTTTTACATTTTATTTCCTTTTAAGCGTAATCGCTCTACTAATTAATTAACTTTTCTCTATAGGTTAAGTGATCAGCCGGATAACTGTTGCACATACCCTTGTAAGACGTATTTTGCAGTTCAAATATGACGCTGATTTTGAAAAGTTTTAGAAAAAAAGAGAAAGAGACCATCGGTGCCTTACAGGACACTCAATAAAAATAAATCTCGGAACAAAGAAAAGTGTCAAACTGGCTCATGAAAAGCCTGGCGCCTGTTAAAGTTCTGATTGTGTACGAGTATAAAAAGTCAGGTTTTTCCGTTTCTGTGAAGTCTTTTTATTATCTTTGTCGTTGTACTCTCCAAGAGAGACTGAATTAGAAGAACCATAAGTTTCCGACTATCTGAATACTGCCCAAAGTATTCAGAAGAATTAACAAAGAATGAAATATCCCGTGTCACGATGTTAGTTACCGTACTCCTCCGAAACGGTTCGAGCGATTTTTATGAAATTTGGTATACGTATTGGGTAGGTCTGAGAATAGAACATCTATTTTTCATACCCCTAAGGGTTGCTCACTTGAACACTCGAAAAAAGTATTTTTTTTATGAAATTTTTAGTTTTAATTAATGTAGCATTAAAAAAAAATACAACTAGAAATAATTTATCAGGCAAAACGTTTGCTAGGTCAGCTAGTATGAATATATAAGGAATAAAAATGATATACAACAGGTTTTATTATTGTTTTTTGTACTTAATTGCTCACAAGGTACTTAAAAGGACTTTAAAGACAGTGTCAAGTTCATTAGATCGTAATATAGCTTCGCTGGCAGTAAACTACGAAACTTAGACACGAACCTTTCATTTGTTAGTAAGTCATTAAGTTAGTCAATGACTACAGTAACTACAGACTACTACAGAATAAGCTTGACGTTATTCAAAACTAGATTAAAGTTTTAATAATTGTGAATTGAGTTCACGCATGGCCGAGTGGTTGAGGTCACCGCGCCAAATACACTGTGTACGTGTCGCGGGTTCGAACCCCGCGTTAGACAAGCGTTTGTGTGATCCACGAATGCTTGTTCGGAGTCAACCCCCACGACACAAGTATTAAATTCTGTACTGCGGTAGACGTTCTTCAAACAAACAATTGTAAACAATCTAGAGTATTTTTGATTAAAGTTCTGTTCAGGTAGACTTTACTGGGTCATAAGGCCGTATCGTATTATGAACTTCGAAATTTACATAGTAAACATATGATACTTTAAATTATTTTAGATAATTGGTAATAAATATTGTTTCTAAATAACTGAATGTTAATATTGTAATAAAACAAGAGTATGCGTCGCACTTTTTATATGTCACACGCAATAATATTTATTAATTGTTATGGTATAATTGAGCACAAAAAGTAAACAATTTCGTGGAAGTAAATAATAAATTATCACGACTTGCATATCTCTAATTAATCAAGCTATTTATAGTTAAATGGAGGTTTTTTCAGGCTTTTAAATTAGTAGAGTTTTGAATAATTGGTAGCACCATGCCAAATTATTTTAAAGAAAACTAATAGAGTCGAGGTCCCTGAAAGAAAATTAACTAAATAACGTTTTTGCCGTTTTTTTGTGTAAAAAATATTTTTTAGAAGTTAGTCGAGGCGATATCAGTATGAAGAAATGTTTACTTACCGGGGCCATGTTGTTAAGACCTATTTTATGTATTGTGTAAACAGGACTCATGATTTGGTGCGGGGCACACCCAACTTCAGTCACAAACGTAATTTCATTTTACCATCCACTCTTATTCACCACACCGATGTCTTCAAAATAAATAGAGTCATTAAGACTGGACAAATAGTAGATCAGTATCAAAGTAATTGTTAGAAGGTTGGGTCACGATACCGACTTAACACGAACTTCAATTAAAGAAATTTTGTTAACACAACTAATAGTTACGAGGGGCGACGTATCTTCAATTAAGAAAGATGCCTTGGTCACATGTAAAAAGAACTTGATTAGGCCACACAATGTCTATTTATTTGTTAATTTACAATTAATTTGCGGTGGGTTAATTCAGACGTCCACCGCTTCCACAATTCAAAAGGGAATGAGCATTAAGTCCAAATTTAATATGAAGTCTGTGCGTGTACAAGGCAGCAGCAACGAAACAATAGGCCATGAGGAGCGCGCCACACCACGAGCCACTTCCCGATGTCACGTTTATGACGCGTTCACCGTAGCCTCCGTCGTAAATACTGATTGCCCGACCACCATCGCCGAACGTAATACTTCTAATTGCCCCTTTAAAAGTTAATGCATTAACTTGATCATGTTTCGATGCCTCATCACAATTACACTGGCTGTGTTTGCGATCTAAACGTTTTAAGTGAATTAATACTTTTTCCAGTGAGTTTGTATTTTCTTTGTAAAAGTGTCATTTTAACGTTTACCTTCAATTAAGGTGGCCAACCATCATCCATCATCTAAGCTAACTCTGGTAAGTTACCTATGGGTCGGTATTTTTAGATTTACATTATCATGCCGGTAATTATTTCGAGACAACTTGGTCTTTATAAATTATACTTTGTATAGATAATAAAATAAGATGTGTGATAAGTATAAAGCTCACAGAATTAATTTACCTACTTTGACACAATATTTGAGATAGCAGAAAGAATATTGCTGAAATTTGTTTAAAAACCAATAACAAAAACACAAAATATCCGAATTCGGTTTAATGATCAACAGTTGTTTATTTGATATGTAAACATGGATGGTAGTGCAAACGATTCGTGCAAGCTAATTAATAGTTAGTTGAGTTTCCGTCTGTCGAAAATAGAAACAATTGTTTCGAACCACAACATGCAAGCTGGAACTCGCGTTGACACAACACTCTTGTTATTGTCGTTTTTGAAACTTCGTACAACTGTTACAGAATGAACAACTACACAGCCACATAGTTAAAATTTTCTAATTTTGACAGTTTCAATCTAAACTTATAACGAATTCCTGTTTTGTATTTTGTGTTGGGTAGTTCAAAGGACGGCTCCTGTAACGAGCAGTGCATGTTTTTCGTAAAATGTTTAGAGGGAGCTTTAAAGTACGGCTGTTGAAATTGTAGAAGAGAGACCGCACTCTATTCCCTGTAGTGCCCCGTCCCTGTTCCACATTTGCAAATCTTACTTTGATTTTAGATCTTCCAATTATTTATCTTTGAATGTAAGTTCAAGCATCAGACTTACCTCGTCAAAGGGTTCGATAGCCTCCTCCATGCCTGGTCTGTAGTGGCGCATATGTATGGGGCTCATTTGTTTCGGTGAGTATGATTTCTCTGAGCGTGAGTACGAGTATCGCGGGGATATACGCATGGCGTCTCGTTTGCTCAATCCCGAAGGTCCTGGGTGAGGCCCACTCGACCCAGTCAGTGTAAACGGTTTTCCGTCGCGGTATCTGTAAATAAGTGATTAGTTAAAATTGCTGTCAAGTAGTAATTATGACGTATTACACTTTAAATTTCCTATTGATATTAATTAAGCAAGCCTTACTAGGCGTAACGTTGCCCGTAAAATCTTAAAAAATGATAAATATCTTTGTAATTGCTACATATTATATATATTTTTTTTTATACTATGACACTATCTTTGGACAGAATAGCCTTGCTTTACACTATTCCCGCGTGCGATTTTTCTATAGTATTTAAAATCGTAGCTTAAAAAAATAACTTACGGGTAAATATGATCGTCTAAAGCGTTATCTGACGAATTTCGTTTATGCATGGCTTGTCGCGAGTCGCCACGAGCCGCTGCTATGATGTAAGCCCACATGGCAGAGGCTCTGACGCGCGGTTGCCACCATCCAAAGTATCTGGAATTAAGTATTTCTTTAATGCAATTCGCCCGAAAGTCTCTTCACATTTAAGTGCCTATAAACATTCACTATATTTGCCTTTACACTTAATGCCTGATTTGTCTCGTGCTATATTCTGTTGTCCCTGCTTTCTATATAAATGATTGCTGTAGATTCAAATGTATCAGTTTAGGAATACTTCAGATTCAAAAATGAAAAAAAATATATTTTCGGTCAGCTGTTAATTTTTGAGTACATTAACATTTTGTGCTATTCAAATTAAATGCTTTTCAAGGCCTGTTATTAAGGAACTCTTTTAAGGAAAAGTCGAGTCCGAATCAACAGATAAGAATTTGTTATAAAAACACAAAACATCGACTGCTATAAAACTTGTATCAGCTGCTTCGTACAATTTTAAAAGTTAGCTTCTTACATCTGGGCCTTCGAAACAAGACTAGCATAGCTGGTATAAACTAATGTGTGTATGAGCGCATGTTTTGATATCAAAGGTAGTTGAATGCTTTATATTTTTGACACATTGCCCAACAGATTTTTATCCATGATCGAACATGACCTAAAAAGAGACCGCTGTAAAACTTAGGGCCTTGCGAGTTCCCATAGTAAACGAATAGTAGTTACAATCAGTCGTGTACTCGATTAATTGGCGTGGGTTGAGCTTATGGAGAGATATCAATGACACCCACCCTCTTGTCGCAAGTACGTGAAGAATATAATTTGAACAGATTTCAGCTCAGGAATCGAGGCAGGACGAATTTAATTTGATTTTACATTTTGTTTCATGCCACTGAAAATTTTCGAATTTCTATGCTCTTATATCCTTAAATTGGTGAGTGACGTTATTTATAATATTCTTGATAATCTACATTCACCATTATTTTTTAAGATAACAGATTCTTTGACTTACCAGCTGTGTGCATAAAACTTATCTTTAATAAAGAAGATTTTTTATACAAATCTAATTGCGAGTGCTTTTTACAGCACGATTGTACAAATTAAAACACTCGCCTCTTTAATTGGGGGACTCTATATAGGTACTCAAATGAACATAACTCTACAGATAACGTTTTATTGTTTAGCATCATCAAAATACAAAATATGATAAAAGTAAAACTTGAAGATTTCACGTCTATTAGTATTCCTGCCCCGTCCACTTGTAACGGTGAGGGCTTAGGAGCTGCGGGTATTGATTATCGCGTAAAGCGCTATTTTATTGTGTTGCATTTTATGGGAGTGTCACTCGACTGAGTTGTATACATTCGATTATCTTATAAATCTATACTATATATCTATACTAATATATAAAGCTGAAGAGTTTGTTTCATTGTTTGTTTGTTTGAACGCGCAAATCTCACCACTACTGGTTTAAATTGAAAAAATATTTTTGAGTTGAATAGACCATTTATCAAGGAAGGCTATAGTGAAGGCTATAGTGAAGGCTATAGTGAAGGCTATAGGGCTATATAACATAACGCTGCTACTAATAGGAGCGAAGATACAATGGAAAATGATAAAAAACAGGGAAAATTATTCATCTTTGAGGGCTTCCGTTGCGTGCGCTGCGCTGCGCTTCAAGATCAACCACGTAGAAGAAGTTGCGGGCAAAAGCTAGTAATAAATAAATTCTTTATTTAGCATACACAAAGATTACAGAACCAGTAACATGCAATAATATTAAACTAATAGAAGACAGTTCAAAGATAGATGTAGCAGCGGGGCCCAAACTAGGCACAGCCTGTATCTTGGTGACCCAATTCAGAGCACATAGTAGAAACAGGTTTCATGTACTGCTAGCACAGGATTGAGTTTCACTTACTTAATTCAGACTTAATAAAGATTGATGGAATGTAAACAATATGAAAATAAAAATTATACAAATACATTAGACATAAAAGTTGAGGTGAGTGAGGGGTGTACATGTGTAGGAGTGTAAATATATTGTGCCACGGAGCCACTTCCCAAGTGGCTCTGTGGAAAATGACAGCAGTATCATCAGCAAAGCAGATGATGTCTGACTGAGCGCTGTCAATCCTCAGAATTGTCAAAATGTCATCCATGTACATGATAAGGAGAGTAGGTCAGAATATGCTTCCCTGTGGCATCCCGAAGGCTACCGGGAGACTCTCGCTGATGGTATCCCCGATTTTAGCAAGTTGACGTCTGCCTGAAAGGCTACTGTTGAACCAAGCTAAAGACAGGCCTCGGACACCAAAAGATTCAAGCTTTGTAAGTAAAGTACAAATTGAGTCGGTATTGAAGGCTTTGGTGAGGGTAGGGACACACAAGCTGAGCGGAAGCCCCTGTCTATGTTTGCAGAAATAATTTCCGTAGACTTGCTCAGTAGACTTAACTCGACGAAATCCAAACTGCCTCCCCGAAAGTAAAGAGTTCTTCTCTAGAAAGTTTACAAGACGATTGTTTACCAGTTTCTCTAAAAATTTAGACAGCATAGAAAGCAGCGATATCGGCCTGTAACTATCAAGAGAGTTTTTGGTCCTACTTTTGTAAATAGGCGTAAGCTGTCTTCCAACTTGTGGGAAAGGTTCCAGTTTCCATGCTCAGATTCCACATGAGCTTCCAAATCCATGTTTTAAAAATTTCCAGTGGTTAAGGTTTACGAATGGTTTCTACTAGTTTCCCGATCAACACTCCACTTTGAGAGGAAGCAATTAATCCTATATTTCCCTCATTAGAGCATTTTAAACTCCCCATCATGGATTTGTAAGTGAAGTCAGGAGTAATATAAAGTCGAGTGCCAATCTGAGCGTCTGGTGTGTGACTGGAGGTTGTTGATGGAGCTTTCGGAGTTTCGGATTTATAATTAGTGGAAATATTGCTTAAATGTAATGTTTTCTTATCTAGTTCGGCCATGTATGATGACATACCTGACATTATGTTGTTCCAAGTCAATATAAGGTGTTCTAAAGAATTTTGAAAGGATTCTTGCTGAGCCATTGCAGATTCTGTAATTGTTTGTAAGTCAGATGATGCTACGGCGATCTCAGTAATAGTGTTTTTAGCATTCTTTGCTAAAGTATATGCAAGTCTTGGGTCCTAACAAACACAGAGATATCAATTCATCCAGGGGTTGGACATATCATCTCCACTTAATCGAACGTTAAATACTTGTTGGTCAGCTCATTACTGGTATCTTGTGTTAACATGCTGATTTCTTTCATGATAATTAATATTTTCTGATCTAAGGAATCTTCGATTTGAGACCAATAATTTTTAATTTTCTTAATAATTTTCTCATCTCATCATTAGCAGGTTGACATGTTGGCTTCTTTTTACAATGTCTCTTAGTAAATTTGGTCGTGTCGTATTTAGATATTGGATACGGTGGGTCCGTGGATGGGTGACCATTTATGTTCGTAACGAGTTCTTCCGGGTTTCGGAAGGCACCTTAAATTGTGGGTCCCGGCTGTTATTAACACACCGTAATCAGATGCTAGAAAGTCACATCCAGTGTTACTAAGTGCCGTCGTGTTGCTCAGGCAACTCGGTTGAGGAACTCCGATAGGCCGCCTTATAAAACACTCCGGTTAGACTAGAAGACCCCAACATCATCGTCGCAAGGTGATACTGATGATGATGATGGTTTATTTCGGCTAAATTAATAAAACCGTTTCTTTTTTGTAAATTATACTAACAGAAAATATATTGCAAAGATACGATGATAGTAAATAAACACGTAATAACGCCTTGCGTAATGTTAACTTTCATTCAAGTCTCTTTTCAATTTCCATAAAATCGAGACAGACTGAAGCCACTTAGGTACAAAGGCGGCTTCAGATTACTCGTATACTTTGTAAGAGGACCATACCCGCTCAAGTAATCAAAGGGTAATTGGTTACTGTCTGGCATTATTCCGTTATTCATGATCTAATCTTGCTCTCAGGTAAAAAAAAAATATGCTATAGAATACGGAACTGAGAGAGCTAGACTCAGCGAGTTTATTACAGACTACGGCAAAAAATAACTTGAAATCTCCAAAACAAATACATCAATTACTTAGCATAAGAAAACGTGAGGCCTTCAGGGAGTTGTTGTTGACTACAGAGAAACTTTTTAATTAATAGATGTTTGAGTTTGCCTTTTATATTGTAATGCAGATCAACCGATCATGTCATAATAATGCTTGCCTTTGTTTATTTAAATTATCTGGTTTTTTTCTAATATTCTTTGTTCTAGGTAAATCTAAATAGATATTGCGATGTGTTTTTACGTACGTATAGCTTTTTCGTAATTTCGACAAAATTATATAAATAGAAATATCCCTTATTAAGAATAGATAATGATATAATGGTAGATAAGTTTTTCTACCGTTGCTAAAGACTCGTTCAGGCGACTAGGGTTTGTTCTAAGAAAAGCATGAGATTTTCAAAACGCGCATGTATAGTACATACGCGTTTTGAAAATCTCATCTTTTATACGGCACGCTTGTCAGAAGCAAATTAGAGTCAAGATCTTGTGTTTGGAATCCGTATGAGGCTAAATATGTACTTTTACTTGAGAAGGTCCAAAAGTCATTTTTGAGGTTCCTTTATAAATTCCGGTTTGGATATTATCCATATTTATATCCAACCAAATTTCTTGTTGGACATCTAGGATTTAATATGTTGCCAGACTTCAGACCAGTTGACCAGCTGAACATCATGCTTAAATTATCTAGAGGGATAACAGATGTGCCTGATGTGCACAATGAGCTGATTCGTCTTTACGTCCCTAACAACTATGCTCAATGACCTCATGGAAGCTGAACCGAACTGTGATCTATTTGTTGAAGATTTTATATAATAATGTGTTTGTGTCTCAGCCTGTGCGAGCGAATAGTTTAATCTGTATCTTGTTATTGTTATAAATTGTATATTACTTTTGTTTTGTTTATTAATATTTTATTCTTTAATGCAACTAAGTTTTTCATGTTTATACTTTAATTGGTTGGTTTTTCTATTTTATATCATGTTTTTTTTTTCTATTTGAAATGTCACGTCTATGTTAATGTGATTGGAATATCTACCGTTTTAATATAAATAAAATAAAAGTTTTAAAAGAGGTTTCATTTTCTAATTGACTTAGATACTGGCCAAACGCTTCTAGTAATTTCATAAGAAAATGTGAAGTTCATTAATTTCCATGTTGGCATATTCACAGGCGTTTCATATGTTTGCGATGACGTCACTCAGGATCACCACTATAACAATCTAAACACTTTGCCCTACTTTCGATGCTTCCTTACAGATTGTTGTAAACAATTTTCCGCTTGGCGATTTTTCCTTGTTTTTGATGTATTTGTATTTGTTATCAATTATATTTTAACCCGTTACATTGCCACCTATCAATAATTTAATAAGAAACACAAAATTGAAGTGTGATTTTTCAAATTATATGTATGGTAATATGTTTTAACAATTAATAATAATTCAAATCTGGTATATAAAATGCCCGTGTCACGATGTTAGTTACCGTACTCCTCCGAAACGACTCAACTGATTTTTACCAAATTTTATATGAGTACTCTAATATTGAATCGACTAACATCTATTTTTCATACTCCTAAGTGATAAGGGTAAACACACATAAAAAATATTTTATTTTTGGACGAAACTGTTTGGTTTTTTTTAAATGTGGCATTAAAAATACATACAAATAGAAAAAAAAAATATTCGTCAAAACAACGTTTGCTGGGTCAGCTAGTAAAACTCTAAACCTACATCAATAATACAAAAAAGTGTAACAAGGTTGCATATTCGTATCAAGTCAACATCAAGTAGTAGTTGAAAATATAATTGCCAATTAAATCATTATATTGCCGCTAGTTGAACATCACAGGATTTATGTCCCTCATGGCTCTGTCCAACACAAAGAGCTAGGAATGACGCTGCGTTTCATATCAAAGGCCAATTACATGTCAACGTCGGCATGCCGAGTGCTATACACCAAACAGTATTAGGGGAAGGCTAACAATTATCCCAGTATTAAAACTTAACATCAATAGTAGGATGTACCTAGTCGCTTTCCTACAATTATCAAGTTTTATTTTCCGGTTTTCTAAAAATGTAAAATGGAAATAGTGTTTTTATTCTGATCACTTAAATCTGTAACTTAATAGAAAACTATTTATTTCCCGTAAATTATTATATTGGCCATTGTTAAGATGTTATCAGGTATTGGTCGCTTGTGATCTTTTAATGGCCAATTTGCTATCACTTAATAAAAAAAACTTTTACTAATCTAAATTTTAGAACTTTTGTTAAAACAGTCTCTAAGCCAGGTTGTATAAATCCTACCTACCTACATTATCTTAATAATATTAGGATAGATTAAAGTAAGTCGCATAAAATCCTTATTTTGTTCTTTGAATAAAACGACTTACAAGTAAGGAATTTAATCTTTGTATCGCGACGGGTTTCACAAACATTTAGGTCACATGCACCTGCCTGCCACGGAAATTCAGATGTTGAGCATCTACTAAGCAACTAAATCTTTGCTTCTTATAGAAAAGGTGCCGAGTAGTGCTTAATGCTAATTGAGGTTTGCTTAGAATTTTAAACACCGTTTTAAGTGAACCAAGGGACCGCATGATAATGTCTCCCTCCAATTACCGGTGTACGTGTTCAACAACTCATTGTTTCTTTTCCCTTCGTAATTTATAATTCGCTTTAAATGAAAATAACTTTCATTTAACTATTATAAGTATCATTCCTTATCTTCAAGTTCAGAAATTAGACAAAGCCAGTATATGGGCAATATTATTTTTAATTTCAAGTACTTTATTTAATAAACACCAAACTTGTCTTCAGATCGAGTTTCGAGATTGACAAATCCCACCACCACACAGTACCTACAACACTAACGACAACTCCAACAGCTGCAATAAGAATTGTTTTTTCCAGACAAAATACGAGTAGATGAATCATACGGGAGGGAGTTAAGAGAGGCTTTTTCCCATCACAATGTACAAATTAAAGTAACCGTAGTTGTTAACTTCATTCTTCTCCCTAACTGTAATATAATATTTATCAAACCTCAACCATTAGTATTTTTAATATATTAAAATCTGAATCCTGAAATTTCAAACCATTTAATTTTACGCATACCCATCAAAAACCATTTCATACTCCAAATTTGTATGTAAACAGCAACCATAAATGTGGTTTAGTAATTTTCTATTATAATTAAAACTGTTCACCACATCTCATCATGATTGAAAAGGCTTCAAAATGAGGCTATACAAATAGCAGAATTTAAATTAAACGTCATGTTAAAACGCTACAAAGCCAATTTCAATTCAGCAAGTGCATTGTAATTGAATTGGCTTGTTTCACCTGTGTCACACACAGCATGTGATCGACATGTGATGGTTTGTACTATCGAGATAGGAAAACCACCAGCCACTCGATTGTTACACATAGCAACACAAAGTTTATTACAAAACCTGAGTGATTCGTTGGAAACCTTTTATAAGTGGAACGCGTTTATGGAACATCCGAGGAAATAGCAGCAAGAGAAATATTAACGATAGAAAAAGGATTCTATAAAAGGACAACCAAGAAATTAATTGGAGCGCAATTTGCTTTTATGTCGATAAGTAAATCTCACAAAGCTCTTTAATCCCTTTGATAGGTAAATTACTAATTGCTTACGAGAAGCAGAAATGGAACAAATGGTGCAGTTATCATGAAAGGCTTACAATCGCGGTTATTAATAAAACAGTATAAAATATTGGTACCTGCACGGGGGCTTTGCGCAGTTATTTTATGCAAGACAAAAACGAAAATAACAAAAAATAGCAAACGTCTGATTAAAAAAATTATCTGCATCTTTAAAAACACTTCAAGACGAAAATAAAAAGCCACCTTTTCGTTAGTATTGGAAAAGATTGCAGCGCAGTTGTCGCAAGTGGTCAATGAAACAAATTATAAAGGGAGGTGTAAAGAAACATCCGATTGTTTTAAAAAACCAGTAGTCTGGTGCCAGAAGTATTGATATTATTCAAGATATGGGTTTTTTTAGTACTTTCAAGTTTTCTTCAAATCTGGTAGTTTATCAAGATTATCGAATATTAAAAAAAAATACGCAATACAAATTGATTTATAAAAATAAATAGTTATCTACACTAGGGTACCAGCTAGCTAGGCACATGTACGTAGTTGGTTACATAGACTCTTTTTACTAGGCGCGCAGGGCTAATTGGCACTGGCGCGGATCGTTCAATCTGCGAGCGAACGCTACGCTCTGGTTTTGTATAGCAGTTTGCTTTTCACACACCACAACTTCTGTTTCAGAGTCCACGTAAATCCGCCTGTGTCGTTTGACATGGCATAATTGATACGACCAAACGAGAGTCAAAAGGAAAGGGGATTTGCGGTGTCGGTTCTATATTGCAGGAGTCTTTTTGTTTGAGCATGCTGGGGAACGCTAACGGGTATTAGATTGCTTATTTTGTACCTTTAAACTATTTCGCTTTTGCGAAGTATAGTCAAAGAGAAACTAGTAATGCATGTTTCTACTTTACTCGTGTACCTGGATTAAATAACAGTAGAATGGGTCTGGATTCGTAAATATGTGGTGCAGTGGTATGAGATTAGGAATCTTAATCTCAAATTTTGTAATAGTCTTTTATGCCAAACAATTTAATAGTTTTTAGATGAGGCTAAAATAATATCCATAGTATAGTTGCCGTTACTCACATGGATTAGAGTTCAATTGCTTTATCTGTTTACGTTGTGTTAGATTTTAGAATTCCTGTAGACAAGGTAAATTGCAAAATCCATTTAATTCAGTTGAAACCTCCAGCTGAGGTAATTTACCTTAATTGTCGGCTCAATTCATCTCTCAGGGTGAGGGTGAAGCACAGCTTCGATTGTCTACTAATTAAAAGGAACGAAATTCGTTTCATCGCATAATGCCAACTACTATGCCAGATATATAATTGAGATAAAAGTATGAATCAAAGAAAGGGTTTATACCTTTTTTTTTGGTAGTTGCTTTAATAAGTCAGTTTTAAAGGATGAGTTCAAATAGTGCCGCTCAAACATACACATCGTTCTTAGATTATTCTTAGTTTCAGTAGTCAATTTTTGTATATTAATGTTTGTTCCTTCTGAATTGGAAATATCGTCGAGAAGGTGTGTCTATGTCAAGTAGTTATTTAATTAACTGCTATCAGTGCAGGTTTCCTTGTCATATTTTAACAGATAGATGTCTTGTTGAATTTTTCTCTTTTATACCTCAACTGTGACGTTGCAATGTTTAGAACACAGGGTTCCAAATATGGAAAATAATATGTATATGTGTTTGAAAATACGTTTAGCGTATATCCTTCCTCCTTAGAAATTACCATATTGAAGCTCAATTTTCAAAAATATTTTCCCGATTACCTATTTAGTGGTATTATCAAATGCTTACAAACTTAAAAAAAAGTTTTTTGAGAATATTTCCCGATTTGCATATTTTCTAGGTTACTGTCTAAAAACTGATTGTATGGAATTGATTTCGTGCTCGTTATTCAATTAAATGTTGGTATTTAAGTTGTTGGCTTTTCTCCTTTTGTTTCACTGAGCTGACTAATTGACTACCTGAATACATCTGACATGTAAAAACTCATGCTCTTCCAGTGCTACATCAAGCTTTTTTTCCTATTACGGGCTGCAGGATAAGAAGATTTTATGTCTTCCATCAATCTACTGACTTACAACATCCAAAGGGGCAGATCATTGTGAAGGTACTCTTATTACAAAGCACAACCCTATGTTGTAAGTACCCCTTACGAACATGTAATTTGCCCAAAGTGTACTGACCAACCAATTGTAATTACAGAATCCACGTGATAGTATTTCAAATTGTTTTAGACTCTGAAGATTAATAATTCGGCGCTTGGTAACCTTCCAAGTGGATCTTCTAAATGGGCTCATACTTGTTGGTAACGTAGATGGATTTTTTATGAAATGAAATAAAATGAAATCATTTACTCTGCAAATAGAATATGTCATCACTTTTGCATGTCTTTTTTGAGAACGCTGGAGTCGACATTTCCTATCTGACTACCCTGAGAAGAGTCATAAATGTCTCTACAGTCAAACTAACCGACATTTTCTGATCGTGTCAGTCTTTTTGTGAATAGCCCGAAGTCGTTTACCGCAATGTAGGAATTTTCAAGTGATGTGAATTAATCTCTCAACCCAAAACCTTTTTTCATCTGATGGTCACGCAGCAGATCAAAGTAAAAGTTTTTCAAGTATTTTCTGTTAATCTTGCTACTGGTTACTCTATGTCAAGACTAAGACTATTTGGACATGGTAAATGTAGGTACATTCGGACGTGCGTAATCTCCGTAGTCCTATAATCGTCATTAGGAGATTTTCTTTGACATATTGTAAACTAGCTGTAGAAATGGAAAATGATCCCACGGGAACACGAAATTTTGATAAAACCTCCTTTGTGTTAATTCTGGTTATAAAGTAGCTTGAACCAAGTTTGTCTGGTTTGGTTCGTTCAGTGTTTTTGGGTGGAAGAATAATAATATTAATAGGATTTCGTGCTCACCAGAAATACGTTTTGATTATGCGTAGGTTATTAATGAAGAAGGATACCTTGTTGATCATGAACCTTAATACGGAGGTAAGAGGCTTAATAACATTCGTGTTTTTTCCATGGTCACTTCGGAGTAAGACTTTTGCCATCTACTTGTCATTTTCGATTAAACTGTACGAAAATAAAAGTCCTTTGTTCGACCCCTTAGGGGTTTAAGATGGACATCATTTAAAGATTGAACATGAACGGGAATAAGGCAGAGGGACTTTGATGGAGATCACTAATCCGGAAATACATACGACTGTATCTATTTTTCGTATTTACCTATGATTTAGGTACAGTTAAATGTTAAAACGACTAATGATTTTAAGTAGTTCGGTGTATTATCATGTAGTGATATTTCTATTGATTTAGTTGTAATAATTATAGTTTTAGTGTGAACTACAAATAATCGTACTTTTTTGAATATTCCTCGCTGCTGTCAAAAATTATAAGAATATTGATACTGCAAAGGGTTTATTGTTTTTAATGCTCTAACGGAAGGCTTTTGTTGTTGTATACCGTAACTTTTTCTGAAAAAACCTAAGTTAATTATAAAGATAAAGTATAAATAGTTTGGTTTAACTAAACCATAAATGTAAAAACAGGAGGACAATATTCGAAAGGTTTATTATTCAATGATTCAATCCTTAGAATAAGTACGACAATATTAAGTATGCGTTCTTTTTCAAAACTCGATCATTGAATTGAAAATGTTATTCCTAGTGGGAAATAAAACGTGGTAAGTTAACCTATTAAACAAAATTTATGGATATCACCCCATACATGAAAAGGGTTTTAGTAAAATATGTCTACTTAATTAATATTTTTGGTAATGTATTCCTATTTGCGCACTGGGAACAGTTTATCTATTTTGCGTGTCAAGGTAAACAATTTTATTCCCGATAGAGGAAAAACAGAACGATATTATACCTCAAACCTACGAGTAGCTCCATCAATATTTGTTACCAAAATTATAGAACTATTTAATTAATACATTTGAATGTTGTTACTTCACTAAAAACAATTGGATTTTGCTTACTCTTTTAATCTGTATTCATAGAACGAAAAGACTACTATACAAGTAAACCCATGGGGCAAAGTTCTGTGATAACATAAGAGTGCTAGTAACACAACCACGAACCCAGCTGTTCTCTTAGTCGATGGTTGCTTCAAGGAACAAACGTTAAATATTGTTTGCCTCGATTAAACATAGATAACAATCCGTCATTAAAACCTTAAATTCCAATCTGAGATTAATAAAAATAGAATTGTCCTTACCGCAGCGATATTGTAATCCAAACTCCACCTTAACACGAAATATTGAGTCACCCACGGAGCGATGGAGTAATTTATCAAGCGATGAGTTAGTAAGTAATTAGTGAGCACATGTCCGGCGAGTGCGTGTGTCGCGACGGGCGGCCGGGCGGGCGGCGCGACAGTGCCGGATGAAGGGCGGGAGTCATCTGGCCCGCTCTGCCGTGTTCTAATGTGTACACTCGGCGCTCGCCGGAGCGGCCACGTCGCAAGCCTCGTCTCATCGCCACCCCCGAACTCAATGTCTTAAGATAACTGTCTCTGTTATGCTTTCGATTATGGTAATTTGTTTAAAGGACAACTCAAGTAGTTAATTTTGTGCATTATTTAAATCTTTACTTTAAATATACAATAACGTTTAACGGTAGCGTTGTGAGTACTCGCATACAATTTAACTTACGGTTTAAAATACGTACGTAGCAAAACAAAATTGTTAGAGAAAAGAGTCGATAGTCTTTATCTATTTTTTATTTGTATCTGTTATGACCAGTAACGTTGAGATTATATATTATGTAAACTATAAGAGACCTATAAATAAACTTTTTTTTGTTATTGGGATTTAAAAATATATATATTTTTCTGTTTTAGAACCCACTGCTAGGCAAAGGCCTTCCCCTTTGTCTTCCTGACCACTCTATCCTTTGCGATTTCCGGCCACGTGGTTCCCGCGAATTTGACTTGCCTTGAATAAATTATTTATATATATAAAAGAACACAGTACCTATTCATTATCAATAGGAAGAGCTTGTAACAAATTATTCATTGCTGTAGTAAAAACTGTAAACCCGTTTATTTCCTGAAGTGGCGTCTGAATCATATCCTGTCAAGTCCTGGAACAGAATTTAAAATAAATTCGAGCAACTTTTATAAATAAGGATATTAGATAAGGAACCTTTCAGTTACGGGAGAAGGTAGAGAGGGTGTTGGGGGGGTGTCAAAGCGTTCAGAGCGGTTCGTGTAAATAGTGCTTGGTGTGTGCGTGAGCAGCCTGTTTTTTTTTTCAGTTCCCCCTGCCGTCTGCCGTGCCCTGAGATAAATACATTATGGGCAAATTAGATTTCACCACGTCATCGATTTGTTAGGTCACAGCCCGCTATGAAAATCTGCAAAACCACGTAGGTACTCTGGTAAAATATGGTGGACGAAGATAGCTATTTATTTACAGTACAGATGTAAATAAAAATAAAAAACGCGTTTGATGTAAGTAAAGTCTGTATCAGTATTGTGAAACCTTTTGGACATCGTATTCAATAGAACTTGGTTATTACAGATTGAAAATTATTCATTCACTAAAATTTCGTGTTGAATTTTTTGAGGTGACATTCGCATTCTCTTTTAAATAAGAAAAAGAAGACGACCATTGTATTAAACTGAAATTACCATAGGTCAACAAGTAAATATAATTCCAAAATTGAAGAATTTTAATCGTGTCTTATTAAATGACGGACTACTACCGGTTATTTACGCTGTTTAATCCTTACTAAGTAAATAAAGCAGAAGATTTTATTTGTGTTTTTGAACGCTTTGATTTCAGGGCTGAAGATTTTGTTTGTACTAGCTTCAGGTACTAAAAGTCTTATTTCAAAAATTCTTGCAATGTTAGATAGCCCTTTATTGAGGCTATATACTATCACGCTTTAGTCAATAGGAGCAGAGCAGCAATGAGGAGTGTAAAACGGGGAGAAATTATTACTTTTGTGCATGCGCTGCATGGATGCTATAATATACAATACGTGTAGGAATATGGTACATTAGGGGGTATAAAATTTCGGCCATTGTTTCTCTTATATATGACAGCAATTTCTCCAAACTGAACAAATACCAGACCAAAATACTACTACAGTTAGGGTAAAATCATGTATAAAGTCTTTGTTCGTCTTAAAAAGTTCTAGAAATCCGCAATAGCATATGTCTATCTTTGTAAGTTGACTCCCTATATCGATTTTTATGGAAATTGATTTAAAAAGAAGTTTAGTTTTGATGGCTTTTTATATCCCCCGTTTGCCCAATGCCTTTTATTTTAGGTTATACCTATCTTTGGCGATATCACTGCTTTGAAAATACTTTCTCACCAACATATTTTTTTGTTGGGCAGCAACAAACAACAACGGCTGTTCGATTGACTTTTAAAATTTCTACTTTTTTCTATGTATGTACCTAAATCATACCGACGCAAACGTACTCACCGGCAGCAGCAGTTATATGTTTAATGTCGATTATTACACGTCTGTTCGAGTAGCCTTTTTATGTCATATGTTACGCGAATTTCCAGAGTACGGACGGTAATGTTTTTAGATTCGATCTGTTAATTATTGATGATCTTATTGCAACTCTAATACAATTTTCTCAAATGATGGCAACTATCAGAGATACACAGAAAGTGCATTTTTACATGATTAGCCAATTAATTAATTATTAATGAGAACATTACGATTAGGACTCGCTTTTCAGTCGTTTTTAGTTATGATAGAGGTTTATTCGTTAAACAGACAATAATTTAAAAGCAAAATTAGAACCTAGAGCCTAAAGCTGAGGACCCTGCCAGAATCATCGAATTTTTTGAACTCACGATCCTGACGAAATCTTAGTATAATTGCCAGTCCAGAGTGCATTAAACCTGGGCTTCTAAATGAGGCCCTGCATTAACGCGTATAACTCCGATTTTTGCCGCATGCTATCCTACCTAACGTAAAATATGGTTTGCAATGATGTCTCTAATGTAGAAATGCTAAGTGACCTTAGAAGACTGCTGTATGTCCGGACAACGATCGCTGCTGAATCCATCCATAAGCTAAGACTTCCTCGAAAACACTGAAAATATTCTTCTCTAGACCGATGATTGACGTCGATCTCTCACGGCGGTGATCGAATACAAAAAGAGGTAGACTTATAGTAAAGAATAAGTCTACTGATTCCTCTAACGTCTAATCCTTAGGCCCCCGAGCAAATACCAGTCGTGATCGATGGTGGCTTACTGTTCATGATGCACTTATACCAGGACTCTGTAGACAAACCTTATTCAGGTGCCATTCCCATTTTATACCCATTTGGTACATGCTGTCTTTGTTGTCACTAAGTTTAAAGGCGGTGATTCCCAGAAAATAAACTTGATACAACGCGGCGGTCATCGTCATAGTAATAAATATTCTAATCAACTTTAATTGACGAATAAGTTGTCATCTTTAAATTGTTGGATGGTTAACGAAGACTACCTCAATCTGTTAGCTGAAGAAATGACACAAAAGGAAACAGAAATAAAGTACAAAAAATACCGTTTATTTGGCCACGAGATAGGTAAATCTACTTCGGACTCACTGTAGCAAAAATAACCTTTATTTGTAAGAATAACGTAATGATAAATTTTAAAATGTTTGAGTAGGTACATTGACTTATATTGTTTAAACTTGAAAAACAAGGACTTAAATAATGTTTAAAAAGTTTTTAAAACATAATTGGTATCGAAATCTTAACGCGATCATTAGAAATTGCATAGTTTGTTGTTGTAGCCGAATTATTATTTGGTTTTCGAAAAAGGGGCTAAAAGTTACTGTTTCTGTGTTTTCATGTTTTTGGTTATTTAAATTATCGTTAATTATTCGGTGAACAACATCAACTTTTAACCCTTTCAATGCACCGCCAAATTTTGCTCTCACTAGCCAAACATCGTTAAAACTCGTTGACATTAATGTCGATCGGCGTGAACCACTTTTCATGAGTGAAAAATAGCACCCTGATGGGTGTTTTCAGCACTTTGCTGTAATTTGAGTTACTTAACGTCAATCCACCCATCGCATTATGTACTCTGAATATGGTCCGGCGGCGTAGCAAACCATCGATTGTTTTATTTTATAAGCCAGCAAATACCGGCAAGTAATTTTGTGACTATATTCTTTTCTCGTTTCTGTTATTTTTCTCAAAACTTAGAAACACAAACCTGAATGAATTATTTAAGGCGTCAAACAGATTTTGTATGAGTTTCGATCTACACATGCATAACTCTTAAAATACCTGAAAATATTGCCTTCCAGTCAAAGCAAGGAATGAATATGCAAAAACATCTGTCTCCTAAATAATAAGAATATATCATTATTCCTTTATACTACTGTTCAATCTGATTGGCTATAAAAGTGTTTTTTTTAGTAAAGCGGGGGAATCCTCATGGACAACTCGGGGGCGAGACCGGGTAGTGTCAGACTCTTACTGACTAAACCTGAACCACCGTGTTACGTCATCCGCGGTTTTTGTGCCTGTGCATAGCAATGCGTTGCAACACTTCATACACCGACCGCAGGCTTCAGTGTATGCTGAAGAGACCACGCCGATTGAAACAAATTCTTTCATTCCGTAAATTGGAAAAAAATATGAAACTAAATGTCATGCATGAGACATGATGTGCTGCCTCTGTTCGTCATTTCTTGTAGCGGAACCAATTCCGTTGACTAAACAACATCAAATAATGTAGCCTGTTACTACATACTTTGCATCTATTTTTTTTTATAAAGTGCGTCAGTTTATAAAAAAAAAGTAGGTGAAAAGAGTTCAATTATGTTATATAAAATATATTGCGCCGCGGGGGTTTTCCAAATATCTAAAATATGCACAAAGGCCCCCATCCGGAGATCGAACCCGGGAGACGGTGCGCTCATTGGGATTGGCGTGGTGACCTCAGCCACTCGGCTATCCGCGCAGTAAAATGTTTTTTGCACACTCCCCAGCATAACCTTATACTTTACGTGCGGGGCCCATATGACTCCTTGTTTAATATTTAACACAACCATTTCAACCAGTAATGGTTTATTTTTCCATTCACATTCAATTTTTTTTTTTTGCTGTCTTTCGATCATCAGAATCTGGGCTTCCCAGCAAACAGAGTTTAATTTTAGTTGGAAGAGGGCTTTACTGCAAAAACTGATGTGTTATGTATACATTTAGCTTCTTAACCAATGTTTCGTATCTGTTGAGTATGTAACTATAGTTATTATAAGTCCTTCCCAATAAGGCTTTTGGATAAGGCGAGAAATAACGACGTTGATGGTATTACTGTTGATATTTGAGCTGCGCGGCTCCGTATCGTGCTGAACTCCCTCTCACATGCCATAGCGGGTGGCTGCCTATGGGGTGGATCGATATCGCTCCCTGCATCCCGCTACTCGCGAGAATATTAAAAAAATGAAACACATAATTGAACTATCGATGTATCGATTTACACTAACGAAGATGTGAGATGTTAACATTGTAACGCTTGATTATAATAATCGTTTTGGCAGTAGACGTTTTGGTATAGTAGACGAAAGAGAAATCAGACACTTTGGAATTATCATTTATAGGGTTCCATACCGAAGAGCAAAACGGAACGATTAAAGTCTCTGCTGTTTTTTCGTCGGTCACTAGGCTCTATTCCAGTTTTACAGATGAATTAATTACCGTTGCTGCTATTATGAGAAATAATAAAAATCGAGATTAAGCCTCGGTTTTTACTGTCATACATTTGATGAATGACCATTTAGCCTGTTTGTAGAAAATCCTAATAAATGTCGCAACTCCGACGCGTTTTTGTCGTTCAAAAACTTAAGGGGTCCGAGGAGACCACAATTGAGGCATTTAATGACTCATCATCGGCCTAGCCTTTTCCCAACTATGTTGGGGTCGGCTAACAGTCCAACCGGTTTCAGCTGGGTACCAGTGTTTTACAAGGAGCGACTGCCTATCTGACCTCCTCAACCCAGTAACCTGGGCAACACGACACCCCTTGGTTAGACTGGCTGTCAGACTTTTTCAAGCTTCTGACTACCTGTAACGACTATCAAAGATGTAGGAATAACAGCCGGGACCCACAATTTAACGTGCCTTCCGAAACACGGAGGAACTCGCTATGACAAAGATGGTCACCCATCTACGGACCAACCGCGTCAAGCATAGCTTAACCTGTGATCGAATCACTTATGCGGTTATAGCACAGCTACGAGCTCCTCGAGGCATTTTTTATTTAGATGTTTTAGCTTATTTTTTTAGATTTCCGCACACTGTCAATACCAACTTTTAGCATTAGTCTCTATCGAACTTAAAAAAAAGATTAATTTGACTGCCTTAAATCTTATACAAATCGACACTAAGGACTTTAATGTAAAAATCGTACGAAATTTTATTTTTCAACTATTCGTTCCAGTCCAGCTCAATCAATATCTTTAATAATGCCAAACGACTATCCTTCTAAAGGAGTATTTTAGGATACAGCCTACTTTTTAGCTGAAAGGGTTGTCATAGTTCGATTTGCAGCACGAGGGCCTACAGACATTTTGGCATTTAGCGAGACATAAGCAAAAATTGACACCATAGCAACTATCAGAATGCCGTTGTTATTGTCAGTACATTTTGAAGGTACGATTAAAATATTCTGTGGACAAGATTACTATTTATGAAATTTCGACTGTAGGTATTGTTATCACTGATGATAAAAGTTCTAAGTTTAAACGCGGGTAACACTGCAGGGGTACAGCTAGTCTTCAACAAAACTGTGGTAATCTTCATTCAATTTGCACTAGATTCACCTTTAAATGTAACTAACATGATACGATTTACCTATAGATAAACTTGATTAATATCATTAATATGTGCTCCTTATTTTCCTGTAACCATATTTCTAAACCAAATGGTTTTGCCAAGATAAATTTAATTTTGGGTTTACTGTTTTTGCTGTCATCTTCCCAAGCTTGTGCTGGTTTTTGACCTACTTTGAGTCTTCTGATCGTTTTTTAGTTATTCTCCGAGGAAAAATCTTCTCGCATTCTTTTCTTTCCTTTTATTTTTCAGTCTAGAGAAATTCATTTCCACCGTTTCTTCCTGAAATAAGTTTGAATCAATCGCGTTTCTTTCCTATACGGCCGTAGACCCAAGTGGGCGTTTTGTTACAAAAGATGAGCCGCGGTGAAAACGCTCTAGAGCTTAGATAAGTGCTAACCTAAAAAACAGATCACCTTGTTCCAGTAAAATTATACCTAATTAATTCTAAAAATACCTACGATTAGTTACAGAAGCGAAACCTGTTAAAGCTAAATTGTAATTTTTTTACAAATCAAATTAAACATAAAAAAACTCACATCTATTAGAGTCAGGGTCCAAACTCCTGGTGTAAAGACGAAGTAACAACCCACCACGATTTCGCGAAATATAATAAGCTCATTACAGATGATCATGGGCAATGCCTTCGGGTATCTGTCCCTCTATCTCGCAGAAACTTATTGCTCCGAAACCTATTTGGCATAACTCACTTGGCATCTGAGGACACGGTAGTGCCCCCGCCAAGACGAGCCAACCGAAGCGCACGGGCACTACCTACTTTTTCTCGAAGCGCTTCGTCGTTTTTTTGAAAACTCATAACTTGGGTTTGGATTATGCTAGATCAACAAAATTTTCGGGATATTTGTCAATAGCTTACTTATTGAACATATAAAGTTTTTATTACCTCCCTAGTTTTTATACTTAAGATTTTATTTATATCCGAAAGACGCCGATTTCGTCACTGACTGATCATCAAAATTCTTAGGGTATTTCCTAATGTCCTAGAAAGCTGAAATTTTGTATGTAGGTAAGCTAGTATTAGCACACAAACAACAAACAAATTATAAAACTTGTAACTTACATCTCCCAACCGTTTAAACTAGAGGATGGGAGTTTTTATGAGACCAGTAATATTCAATTTTGACGCTAGAGGTCTAATCTAATCGAAAACTTGATAATAAAAAATGTGCAAGAAATAGCAATCCCAGTAAAAGAAGAAAAATTTTGTTTTTAAAAACAACTTACAAAAAGAAGTGAAATCCACCAAAACACTTTCATGTAAAATGTAGCCAAGACAAGCCCATATGAGTCGCACTGTCAAAAAGTTATCAGATCTCATGTAGAGCCAAGCTTCTAACACTACACGTCCTAACTGCACAAGTACTAACTTCACAAACTCTACACCTTTGTCAAAATATGTGGCTTGGCCGTTCGTTACTACAAGAACTATTGTATAACCCAAAAGTAATGAACAGTGAACAAATTTTTCGCCTTACGTCTATGTGAATGTAGCGAAATGGCTACATATTTCGTTATAATTATCCTTGGATATTAGTGACCAGTAAAACGGATAAGTATGGATGTGGATGGATATAGAGGGAGAGGACGACCAAGGAAACGATGGATGGATTGTGTGAAAGATGATATGGCTGCAAAGAATGTTTCTTGTGAGATGACGTCAGATAGAAAGGTATGGAAGCAGAAGACCATGTTGCGCCGACCCCAAATAATAATTGGGATACCTAAGGCCAGGGGAATGATGATGGTGATGATGATTAGTGAACAGTAAAACTACATCCGAATTGAGTTGTTCTGAAAAGAGTGGAGCTTTTACTTAAACATTATTGTTAACAGAACTTGTACACAAACATACTTATTATTAAACATACTCTTTCCATATTGCGGATTGTCCTATGCTTCTTAAAACATCCTCTTTTCATACGATGTCACGAGTCATCACTCCATAGATTAAAAATAATTATGTAAAAGTCTATGTGCGTCAAATACAAAATTACTAAACAAAGTGTGTACTTGCTTCGGCAGTACATATACTAAACAAAGTGTCATGCACTTTGTTTACATGTATATTAAATGTATACCTATAAAAATGATTGTCTTACAAAATTGTGGGTTTCGGTGTATGGTAAAAGAGGTTTATGCTATCCGTTGCTATGCAAAATAAAATTATGACGTAAAAGTTCTGCTAGGGTGGGTGGACCCGATGCATTCGATTCACCGAGAGCAGTGTACGAACTTTCCTATCCAAGCGTCTAATCCAGTTCGAGTCGAGTTGAGTATACCAAACGAGTACAATATTGCTGACAACTAGCCATTGCAAGCACGCGAACCTTATAGTGCCTGATAAGAAACTTTTCAGTAACTTTTTCGGACAGATTGTTTTATGGCAGCAATTTTGCTGCTTAACGTCTTTGACATACCCAAGTACGTGGCAGGTAAAAGTTATGCAGTCCGTTCGGGCCAAATTATTTTCAATTTGCCTTTGGAGAAGATCTGAAAACCCAATTATAGTCTGTTTGAAACATTCGGCTCTGGTTGAATAGAATGACCATAGTCTTATACCATCGAGTAGGCTTGACCAGCCATTAACCTTTTGATTAAGTCAATGCGCTCCGTAACTTGGGCAGTAAAGATTAACATTTACACAAAACGCCCGCTTTACAAATATGCCTAGTATCAATTTTATCTTGTTCAGATTGTTAAATACTGATCTGATTCTTTTTTAACATTAAATTTTCTTAATTTAAGTTAAAGTGCTTTGACGGTTGTCCCATGGGCGAGTGTTTCCGCTTTTCCGAAATCAAGAGCAAGTGCGCGTCACAAAGGCCTTTAGTCCTCTCGAAATATCTTGAGAGCACCAAATTTAAGGCAAGGCGGCCTTAAGTTCGATTTTGTTTTTGTGTTGTGTGGGTATTTTAGTACCATAGCGAGGTAGTAGCGGCCTTAGGACAGGAGTGTTGAGCAATGCTCTCTACCTAATCGCATGCACTCCTTTTGAAGATCGCATCAATGGGTCAGCAGGGTTGGTAGATAGCGTAACCTTAGGCGAGTTTCGTTTGGCCTTTGGGCACGGTCAGGTTGAATAATATTATTTTTAGGCTTTCTTTGTCTCGGCCAATAAAAGCCGGTAGAATTGAAAAGATATAAACCAAGCAAGCATTAAATTTTGTTAGTAGTAGTTGGTCTGAACTGTCAGAAAAATATTGTTTTGAGAAGTTAAGTTCACAAGGACAATAGAATTTATTTATCATCTACGCGACACTCTAGGGTACTATTGTCGAGTTATAAAACTTTAGTCTTCAATTTGGCAGCCAAATTAATTAAAAATGTGGGCATTGGCTGGGTTAAAATTCACTGGTACACCACCCCTTTCTGACAAGAGTGGACACCCACAGGGTATCCAAATTCGTATCGAAAGGCGAAATTTAATACTTTAAATCCTATGCAGAGGAATAAAACTAAAACCCGTTATTTACAATATTTTAATGTTAAAAAAATACAATAAGTAAAACAATAGGTAAACAAAAAAAAATACAGCAGTTGATTTAATGAAATTCCAGTACAAATCAAAAATATCGAATTAAAACATAAGCACCTATATATACATAATAATTATTATCTTAACTTTAATTTAATTGATAATAGACTATTCTAAGGCACTTAATTGTTGATGAAAAATTGAATACTGATGTAAATATTTAAAAATATCACATTTATTTCATAAATACGTGTCACTAGTGTGAACGGATTGGAATGCAGTAAGTTTCAAATAAATTATTAATATCGAAACAGACGATAATAAATGTTTAGGATATTTGCGAAAACATTTAACAAATATACCGTTAAAAAAACGTTATTTTCGCTTATTTCATGGATGAAGCCCATTCAGTCAAGTAACATTTATTTAAGCGATATCTAATTCATTCCTAATAGACCAATACTTTTTTAGAGTAAGGAACCCTTTATTTGTGATTTGTGTTAAATACTTATAATTGTAATCATAAAATCTAACTGTAGAATCTCCTGTCACTACCATTAACGAGGGTGAATAGTCTCAAGGGGTTAACGGAAAAGTATTTTTTTGGGGCATATAAAAATGCTTAAATATAATTTGATTTCCTATTTTCTAAAATGCATTACATAATTATTTTTTGTAACTGTTTCTATTCACCTCGAAAACGCCTCTATTGACCCCTACCGTAACTCCTGCAAATCGATTCATTTTGAAACCAATTTCACCCAAATTACACAAAAAAATTACAGTATTGACAAAAAATCTGTAATTTCCAATTAAATGTAATCTGTAATTTCAAATAAAATACAATTTACTAAAATACGGCGTTCTCACTTGAAACTTCAGCCGAATATTGCAGAAAACTTGTATGTGCTCTAATCTATTACAATTAGGCGTTTATGTGAACCTAATTTAAATGTTTCCAGTTACATAATTTTAATTATGTGTTTATTATGTGGATGAGTAATGCGACTAAGTGCAGTGTGAAGCTCGTTGTTGTCGCCATGCTGAGTGGAATCCTGCGGCTGAGTCAGAATCTGAGTCTCCGTCTTCAACGACACCCATTTGCGCACGAGGCTGAAATAAGACGATTATACTTATTACCACATTTTTTTTATGTAGCCCCCCGGTAGCTGGTTCACTGCATCTTCCACTGATTAACGAATAGTATTATTTTAACATACGAATCACTACAGAAACACTGTGGAGAAGCATAGCTTTCTTAATGATTTATTATTAACAAAATCGTTTTCGACGGCGCCGGCACAACACAATGGATTCAGGTTATTTTAATTAATACGTCTCATTAAGTAAGATTTCTTTATTGTTTATTTAGAAACAAAAATATTAATAACAGAACGAAAAATCAACAACAGCGCTTCAAGCGGCAGAAAAACGAAACATTTTACTTTCAAACTTGTCATCTTTTTTGCTGTTTCACCATTTTCAATGAGAGAGTTTTGGCCGAGATCCATTGACGAGGTTATAATAAACATTGCCATTCCATCATATCTTTCCTGCTGTGTAGTATCAGCGACATTGATTTTTTTCTTTTTGTTGATATCTCATCATTTCGCTTTTAAAGCACAATACACTTGGAATGTCCACTGTCGAAAGTTGTTACCGCTGAACTTATCAATTCTCATGGAATTGTTAATCCACGATTGTTAGGTTATTCGAACCGGAACTATTTTAACTTTGACAAACTAAAACGTAAAACTACTCTTTACTTAATATCGACCAACGCGTATCCTGCCTAATGGACTTAGGTCATTTTAATAAACACGTCCGATTAAGTAAGATTTCTTACAGAAATATTAACAACAGAACGAAAAAGCAACAAAGGCGCCTCAAGCGGCAGAAAAACTATTTTTTTTTAATTTCAACCTCGTCATCTATGACAAAGCAAATTAGACGTAAATCTATCTATATATATAAAAATCGATCCCACTTTTCGTTGTTACCTTATAACTCAACAATGCTTTTACCGATTTGGCTAATTTTGGTCTTGAATTATTCGTTGAAGTCCAGAGAAGGTTTGTACGTAGAGAAAATTAAAAAATAAAACTTGAAAAAGTGTAAAATCAACATCTTTCTATACTCCCATATACAAATATAATTTCTACATAAACACGAAAGCCAATTTGACGTTAGTTCTGTCAAACAAATTTAATGTCATCATATGTCATTTCATTTTACCAGCGATAATATTTTATTGCTTTGTTGTGTTTATATTTTCCAGAATTGTTGTTCGTTAGTCTTTGTAAAACTCGAGAACGGCTTAATTTTAGTCTGGAAATATTGGAAGCAATCGAGAGAAGGTTTAAACGGTGAGAAGAATTCAAATAATTGCCGGGAAAACCTTAAAAAACAGTCCTTTTCTTTCCCATACAAACATTTTCTATCAAAAGTAGTAAATTTCAAAATGAGGATGGTACCAGGAGAGCAGGTAGTGTACACGAGGGTGATTTTGGGATGTCGATCTTGCGGAGATGCGATTCCCCTTTAATACGACGATGTAAGAAGATAGGCGGTACGGAGCCCGCTGAGTTTAGCTTAGCTGACAATAAAATAAAATAATTATCTGTAGCAGAAGAATATGATGGTAAAAAGTACCAGGAAAGCAGATAGTAGTAGTTCATCAGAGTGATAGCAGGAGAGCAAATAATAATAATATGCATAATATATGCTATGCTATTATCGACTCTTAAGCGATACGAAGTTCGCCGGGAAAGCTAGTCCTATTACAAAATTTATAATCTAACATTTCTCAATAAGAGACACTCGTGTTTAGACGTAAATCTGAAGATACGAGGGCCTATGGATGAATGGAACCGTAGGTTTCGTTTCTCAAATGTTTACGTTGTGGTTTCAAACCTAACTTATTTATTAAATAACCAGGTATATAGGTAACGCAAACTATATATTTATAGGAATACAGGCTTATGGTTAGCGGAACGTTTTAGCACAATAGCTATCATTCATATGTGTTAAGTTGGTCCAAAGTGCATTACCTGATCCGGTGTTGATGGAGTGCTGCGGCTGTGTGCTGCTCCGATCCCTCTTCGACCACTAGCGCCACGACGCCTCACTTTGCTACTGGTTGGAGGTGGCATGAGTTTGTCATCTTTCTGCAATCAGTTTATTTAAACGGGATTAGAATTGCTATGGAGAGTTTGGACGTACCACGCCCAGTAAGATGTAAAATTGAAATTGAACATAAAAAAAATAGCGAGCATATATGACAACTTTTATGGACCCAAAGTTAGTAATACATTGCATTGCATTTATGTAAAAGCCATTAATTCGTAATCACACATATTTAATCCTAAATTTCGCTGAACTTTGAAACTTTTAGAATGAAACGCGGGTTGAAACTTGTGTTGCTTAGAGGAAAACATTCAGAAATTAAACTGAAACACTTAAACACAACGGCTTCTTCAGGTTTATTGTAAAATTATATTTATCTTACTTGAATATTGTCTGCTGAACCCCAACTTTTGAGCTGGTCGCTGTCATCAGACCGGCGATCTTCACGGTCGCGAGCAGATTTTGGAACATAAGCAGACGACCTAGTCGAGCCCACGCCAAGGAAGTTACTAAAGGCTTCTGTAGTTTTCTTCACTTTCACATTCAGGGACCCAATGCGAAGAAATCCCTCCTTTTCTGTAAAAGTTACACAGACTAAGGTTATGCGTTAGTTTTTGACTGGAACTTCAGAGCTAATGTTAAAACTGTCTTCACCCCTTATTCACAAACTGAGCTGGAAGTAAATAGAAATAGTGATTAATGATTAATTTCGTTTATTATTTCACTTATAAATACGAACTCACTATCCATTTTTCTAGTAATCTACTGCCTCTAAAGGCAATGATAGGTCCAGGAAGATCAGAATAGCGACAAGACATCATCCAAGCGATTTTTAATATGTACATTTGTGCGTATTCATATACAGTGCGAAATGTAGTTTTAACAGGCAGTAACTGCACTGGGGAATGAGGAAATGGTTGTTATGTATAATACCGCTATATTTTACAAGTGAAAAAACTCTTTAATGCTTCCTTTTTACCGTTTTCGATACGTCATTCATGACATAAATCTGATCATCTTATTTCAAATAGCTCCATTATTATGGTGTGCAAAGTATGCAGGCACCTGCCCCAATCTTCGAAAAGGTCATTTATTGGACCAGAAACGAAAGAATCTGAAGAGGATATGACTACCAGACCCAATCAATGAGCAAGTAAAACGTGATGATGAAACAAGCGCAAAGTGACGGAAAAACAACCACACACTCAGAAATATTAAATTACCAATTTCGACTAGACCGAAAAAGAATAATAAACAAATTAAAAAAATTGTCCACAAAATTGTCAGTGGCTAAATAGTAAAATCTTTTTTATACCTATAATTGCATCACGGAGATGTTGTAGCCATCATCATCCTGGATTCGATCTTAAACCACCACATTACATTTACCAACAAATCCTTATCGATATCGATCAAAATTATCTTCGGATGCAAAGGAACATTGATCACACATAAACAACCTCTTACCTTCAGACTGATGATTTTTGGGTAAAATCACGGAGAGACACTGACAAGACGATGTATGAGCAAATACGAGAAAATTGAGCTCAATAACTAACTTGAATCTCGGTTATGTTTGGCCAAAGTTAAGAGGTCAAAAGGTTTTTTTTTCACCCCCTGAGAAGGTGTCCAATTAGAATAAGGCAGGTTTGTAGATACTTGGCATGTGTAGCAATGCCATGCGTTTTTACATAGCGTCATTAAATGCGGCTGATGTCACCGGGCGATTAGATCTGACACTATCCGGTCCCTCCCCCAAGGAGCGGGAGTCTACGAGACTTCCCTCGCCAAAACATAAAAAAAAGTTTGGAGGTCCTTTCTTGAGCTTTTATAGAAAGCTTCCGAAATATTCCATGAGGAATAATACTTCGAAAGATTTCTTCCTTTTTTGGTAAAATAAATGTTTTGTGATGTATAACATATAATCCACGAGTACCTACTACAGTGAGAAGAAACTGACAAATACCGCAACCTCGACATAAGGAGATTTATAATACCATCCACGTGAAATCCAAATAATATAACGTTTAATGTATAAGTTATGTTTATCATAGAACACATGTAAAGCAGACACGAAATGTCGGAGTGAGACACAACGCAACATACACCAATGAAAGTTGAGCATAAGATTACTGATATTCACACTTTACAACATATTTACAAGAGGACACCATAATGTAACGTTAGATGTGGATGATACTACGTATGATTTTATAGGTAAGTTCAGGATTTCACAGTAACACGCAAGTAAGCTCTATAGGAACAGTGCGCAGTTTTTTTAAATCTTACTTGACTGAGCATTTATTGCGTTTGCTGTAACTCTTACGACAGGAGGTGCGGTAACTGTCCGACGTGTATCGAATGTGTCTGCCTCTGTAAAATACCATGTGCTTAAAGTGCCTCTTTACTCTTATTGTGTTATTCACAGTCAATACATTTACACTCGAGTTTCTGCAGCCGTCAATATGACTGAATCAAACGAGATACAAATGACACTTTACTCACTATGTAATACCTATTGATCCGACTTCAAAATAGAGGTGAAAAGGCTGGGCTGATGTAATGATTCTGATTGTAACTAAATTCGCTAAAATTGTGGTAAGATTGTTATAAATTTTTGCAGTGAAATAATTTGACCGTCAATAGAAAAGGGAGGCATGCAGGCGATGCCAGGTGCTAGTTTCTGAATATGTTTTGTTAGTAAAGGTGTCAAATATTTTTAGTATTAAATAACTAGCTGACACGACTTTGTCCTGTCTTAACGATGAGCCCCTATTTCCCTTGGTCACGGCATCTCGCGTGAACGGCTGGACCGATTTCGCTATTTTTTTCGTTGTATTTGTTATTGTCAAGAAAAGGTTCTATGAAGGAAAAAAAAATACGAGGAATATAAGAAAATTTAAGAATACTTAATCACCATATTATTAAGTAATCCTGACTTTTTACGAAGGTGATTTGTTGGATCCTTCTCCGCGTCCAATAATATAAAGGCACCGGGAACGGGACCTACGTATAAACGCGAGTGAAACCGCTAGTCATTTTTGTTATTAGAGCGCTGCGCTGCGATACCAACCATAAGGAAGAACACATACTATAAACTTTTACTAAAGAGGAAATAACCAATGTCGACAAAATATTATATTGACATATACTAATATTATATAATTCAAATTAGTATAGTTAATAACAAAAGTGTGTTCATCAGTCTAATCCCTACTAATATTATAAATGCGAAAGTAACTCTGTCTGTCTGTCTCTTACGCTTTCACGTCTAAACCACTGAACTGATTTCAATGAAATTTAGTACAGAGATAGAGTTGACCTTGAGAAAGAACATTTATATCCCGGACTTTTGAAGAGTTCTCTTGGAAACGCGATATAACCGACCTCGACGCGGACGAAAAGCTAGTGCTTTATCATACACAATATTCTCAGTTTTTTTTTTCAATGAACAATTACCTTCCACAAATATTTTGCCTTTTACTACTTTTCGCGTTTGCTTTTAATAAATTACTCCATTTAAACTTGGGAATGGTTCTGTATTTCTTATAGGTGGAAGTGCCTGTGCGTTTTTTATATGAATATTATATAGGCTGATTTTTTCCACTCATACATGCCCATTTGATATGAAAATGTTAATGTATAATTTTGCTGGCGTTTTTTGAAATCAAAATCTTTGCTTTTTATTGAAGTAGGCTACAACTTGCCCTGTTTATAGTACGTAATTCTACAGTTGCTTGTTGCTCAAGAAATGATCCATCGTTTACAAAAAATTTATGTCTCTTACGTTTCAATGACGTGTACAATGCTATCGCGGACATTTTAAAATCTAGTTCTTTAGAAATGGTTAAGAATATGGTTAATCAGTACTTTTAATGTTAGGATTTTTTTTGGTAGAATACCAGCAAATTTATAAAGTCCTGTCATGTCCTTTCGGCATAATGGTTCTGAAACAGCAATATTGCCTTGAACAAACGAAAATAATAAAAAATCACAATCTATTGTGCACACACAGTGAACGAATGAATGACACTGACATTTGGACATTGTGTCAACAACGTTCCTAATAATACAATATTATAGAATTATTCACATAAGTCATTTTAATTTATAATTAACTATGTATACTTAAATAAAATAAGTTTATTATTATAGTAAAAAAAATACACAACATTTTTTTTCATTAACAAAACTCTTTAATCGGTCGATTAGGTGAATAAAGTAACGCAAATGGTCGCCAGAAAAACACGAAACAGCTAAGGTGTTTAATTCCTTTTTTTAATAATTTCTTATCCGCAAGTTTAACGATTTACCATTCATTATTAAAGGATCTTAAATTCAAGGGATTATTTTCATTTCTTTTTTCAATTCATGGAAATAATCTCTTGGGTGTGGCAGGATCTGGCATTGTCATTTTCGAATTTTACGCACTATTTTTTTAGTTCCTGTCATAAGCAGAAGACTGCCGACAGCAAAAACTTAAAAAAAATTGAAAGTTCCAGCCGTCCACGCGTGAAGGCGTCAACAAGGGATTATTTTTAATATTACATAGATGAGCAAAGATTCGTTTTTTATCTCGTTTCACTCTTACTAGCCCTTACGAATTTTTATAGGTTACGATTATTACGATTATGAAACTTGTAAATTATAACAAAGATCCCTTGCTAGTGCTATAACAAAAAGAAACCCCAAGGGTAATGTGTTATGTGCTGTTCATTAATTTTCTTTTTAGACGTTACACCGATAATATAACAGTTACATAAGATATCTAAGAAGGTTTTCTCCAGATTCAAATACTTATTTTTGACCCGATTTTATGGTACCATGTGTAGGTACTATCAACATTAGTTCCACTTACTTCGATAGGAGCCAGGTGATAATGATGTATCCATATGTACCAAATATTGTCTCGGCTTTCTGCCCGACCAATCACGAACATTTGGATCAGCATCTGCAATCATCGTAAAACAACTGTAGAAATATAATGTTAATTCTAAAAATCTGGAGTTGCTATAACGTTCTTCTTGAAAGATTCATTGTGAATATTCGAAACGTGGAACCATTGGTTATTTTAAAGAGTAGGTAATCAAGACAATTATTAACACATTAATTGTCAAAATACATGTTACGTGAACTACCATTCGTAAGTCCACCATGACTGTAAATGAATTACATTATTTTTGTAGAGCTTTCAAATTATAGTTCAACACATATTTTACCAACACAGACTTCATCTCCCTTAATTAACTTACAATGTTCATATTTCACAATATAAATTTCATAAATTAATTACACAATAAAGACCTTAAAACCAAAATTGACCCAAAACCAACTTCTCATTGAAGCATTTGCATTATCAAAGCTTTTTGGTTAGCATTTTTATACATCGTTGCAATAATAACGTACGAGTATTTTATAATTTACACTTTAATGTGCTGTAAGTTCAAGTTTTTCAATTATCATTTTTAACAATCTACTTACACCAGACGCGTCATACAATTTCATATATTTTATATCTGATCTGAATTTTATATACAGAATAGATCTCGATGGCGTGCTGGGGTGCTTATGTCCAGAAGTGGACGATTATGATGATGGTGATGATTATAAATACGTTTTCTATCGCTCGTTTTCAACATTCTGTCTATTAATACATTCGGCTACAAGAGAAAGAATTTTAACGTAATCTGCATACTTGATAAACATAGTTTAAAACGGTAGTAATTTAAACGCGAAGAAAATTCCCGAAAACCCCACTTCCGCGCCATCTGTTAAAACGAGAGTGCGAAGTTCAAGGGGGACTCAAACATAGACTGAGCTGTGCTGGGCATAGCGGCGGCGTATGAGAATTCATGATCCAAATAGTTTGCATGAAATCCAACAGATGGCGCTATGCCGTTTATTTACAAGTGTGAAGCTGTATTTTGAATGCACCTTATAATATAAAGCTAATGACGTTACTAACATCGTTGAGATACAAACGTTATCTTTATTCTACAAACAAGTTTTTGTTCAAGGTTTCTTTAGGCTGTTTAGTCTGTTAACCGCGTTAATTTAGTCGAGTGTTTCATCAGCCGTATTGTAGAGCTAATCTTCATAACTAAAAATGGTAACACTAGTAGGATGGATCGGATTCAAACAAAATATTCAAGGGTTTTTTGGTGAGACGAAAAACAGACGTCTCATTTTCAACATTTACATATCGTTAGTTTTCAATACATTATTCTATTCAACTGTGTGACCTATCCGCTACCTATCCTATCTATACTAATATATAAAGCTGAAGAGTTTGTTTGTTTGTTTGAACGCGCTAATCTCAGAAACTACTGGTCCAAATTGAAAAATTCTTTTTGTGTTGAATAAACCATTCATCGAGGAAGGCTTTAGGCTATAAACCATCACGCTACAGGGCAGCTACAAAGCATAACTTATATCTTCTACCCACGGGGACGAGTCGCGGGCAACAGCTAGTAGAATATAAAAACGTTCTTACTCTTGAAATGTTTTACTCACTGATAAAAATATATCAAAGGTTGTGGCAACTGGGTTATCCACACTTACCATAAACTTCAACTAGGAGTCTATATACGTTCTCGTGACGAAACTGCATAGCGATGTGCAGAGGTGTGTACCCCTGAAAAATTAAATTGTATATGTCATTTACTGCGTACATGTTTTTGAATATGTTAAATGCTTAATTTACTTTTTATTCTGAACTTTGGTAAGTTACGCAGTTGAGGTTGAAGTTGAGGGTGGTTGAGGAGCTCGTGGCTAAGCTATAACCGCATAAGTGAATCGATCACAGTTTAAGCTATGCTTGACGCGGTCGGTCCGTAGATGGGTGACCATCTTTGTCATAACGACTTCCGCCGTGCTTCGGAAGGTTCGTTAAATTGTGGGTCCCGGCTGTTAATCCTACATCTTTGACAGTCGCCTAGTCGTGACAAGGTAGTCAGAAGCTTGAAAAGTCTGACAACCAGTCTAACTAAGGGGTATCGTGTTGCCCAGGTAACTGGTTTGAGGAGGTCAGATAGGCAGTCGCTCCTTGTAAAATACTGGTACTTAGCTGAAAACGGTCAGACTGGCAGCCGACCCCAACATAGTTGGGAAAAGGCTAGGCCGATGACGATGATTTGGTTAGTAACGCAGAACTCGTAACATATATTATTTATACGATAAGTAACAGCAGATTTATTACTTGTTTAAAATAATAATTGAATGCAACTTATAATAGCGAAAAAAACTATCATTTAGCATAGAATAAGGTTTACTACAAAAATAAGTTTTATAAAATATTTCACCTTTACTATATCAAATATGAAATATTTCAAGCGGAGAGTGCGGGGTGGATGAGGCACTTACGACTTGTTAAAGGCTCACATCTGCTCCCTACTCCTCATACACTGCTACCGTTTGCGAATCCAATACTGATATCCAATATAGTCCTCGATAGATATTAAACGCACTTGGATATTACTGAATATATAACAGCGACAGCTGTACCCTAAACGAAAATATTCTGATTCACGCAAGAAACGTAAATCCGTTTAAATTGTCTATCACTCAAAGTTAAACGGGATAGTACGATTCATGGTAGCCATTATGTTTCCAAATGTCATTAGAGTGTACAAGCCGTAATCTCGGACATCAAACCTCCTTCGAATAGATAGCAGTGCAACTACTTTAAAGACATGCACGTTAAAGTTGTCATAAAGTGTACAGGTTTATTAGGAAAAGAAAACATTAAAATGTTGAGTGGAGCACAGATAAATTTACCACTGCTTCCCTCGAATCCACAAGTAGTCCGGCAATAAAATTCACGACGGACTTACCCCATTCTACTTCCGTCGACGACGAAGCCGAACACCACATGAAAAAGATTGTAACGACACTTTAACGATACAGTAAAACAGGCAAAATAACTTGCCGTAAGTAAATTTGATTGGACATTAAAGCTTCTAGGTAACAGTAAAATGCGCGATTACTCTCACCGCGGATGTAAACACATAATTAACTTAACCCCATTTAGAGTCGATTGCAACCGCATTACTCTTACAACTGCTGAATGTTTTATGCACTATATTTCTTTGGTTGGCTATATTATTGCAGTACAGTTCGATTCCATTGTTGGGACCAAATATGGCCCCAAATTGCTTTACAGTTTCCACGTTTTAAAGTGAATTCTTTCTTTGCAAGCATGTCGGAATGTTAGTAGCTTTTTGTAGGAGCCACTAAATGATTTTGTTTTTCCTAAAAAGATTAAAAAGCGAAAACATTTCGGGTTCTGTCTGGATTTCCGACTGCTATCCAGTCTTACAATCATGGATTGAGGAAACGTTAACCAACCAGCCAAAAGACAATAGTAATGCTACAATCCTAAGGTTTAGAGGCAAAAAAATACATTTATTTGGAATTACTGAATTATTTATTTTATTATTTATGGAATTACTACTAAACACTGTTTTAAAATAAAACGATTGAATTTCCACAACAAATTAAGTGCATTACGAATTGAATACTCACAGAGCGTTCGTTGACTATGTACCGCTGGCACGTGGCGACTCCACCCAACATTTTTACCAAGTTTTCATCCCCACGTTTACAAGCCCAATGCATCGCTGTCTGGAACGAAAAGATTCACACTGTTACCTACCTAAATAATAATTGATTATTCACCATTTGCTTAAAACCAACATTGAAAAATAGAGTTAGTGGGAAAATCAAAATTCATACAAAATTATGAGTTTAAAAATAATTTTGGAGCGAACACCAAAACACGATACCATCACGAAAAGAGTTTAGTAGGTCGAGGAACAAATTACTTGATTGCTAGCCTTTTATTTTTATATATGTAAAACACTTTGATGGACAATATAATGCCGAAATTATAGCTCTTTATAATCGGAACGTATTAGGATGATTTGCATCCAGATTAAAGATTATATTTTGGAGAAGGTAGGTGTTATTAGCATAGTTATAGGAATTAGCTTGCTATCATCGATGGTCATTTTTTGATATATAAAATGTTATGGTCAGTGAAGCATAATTTTAAGGAACCGTATTTTAAATTAAGGTCGAGTCTAACTGCACTTAATAGTTAACGATTAAGGATGTCCTACTACTTGTTGAGGTTAATCAAGTTTATGATTAAGCCACTTACTGTGAATTCGTGAGATTATTTCGCACTATTTTGGGTTCTTTAGATTATTTTGCGAATAGCTTAAATTGTTTGCTGAACTGTACACAGAGGGTAAAATGTGTAAATATTTAAAAATCTTTACGTTTCAAGCCAGAAATCATTCGAATCATTACGTTTTTACAGGAATAATACCCATCTAGTAATGTATCTAAAAGCAAATACCGCGTGGGTCACCGATACAAGTTTAAAATTCGCGTCTGTATTGCGAATGATCAGGGACGTCGGGATGGATCTCTCGGGATCGTCCATTGTGGCAGTGAATAGAGGAAGCCTTAAGTTTAATAATTACTTGGGCTAACGCGGAATGGTATTGAGGTTAATATTACAATGATTAAACTTCTCATTGCTTTGCATCTCCACGTTGTAGTTTGTTAAAATAGGCCGCTTTCAATTAGATTTATTTTAGACAAACAATCAAATACAATAAAAAAATGGTATTTAAATCTGAAATGCTTCTTCTATATAATAGCATCATCAACGACATTTTTTTTAACAAAAACTGTGTTTAAAAATTTATTTAATTACTTCCTATAATTTGTACGACCTTGTAAAGAAATATCTAAATGAATGAACCAGAGTAGATTCCTAGTTGTACATTTATTTAACAGACACTTCTAGGTACCGTTATTTTAGCAGAATTCAATAAAATGCGACGACGAATAAAGCTTTAATAGTGATGTGATTGACCCACGCCATACCGGAGGCCATAAAATCCCTGTCACCTTAGATGTCCCAAGGTTTTCAGTCAGCAGTTAAGTCTAGCGAATAAATATTACTTTATCCAAACCGAGGGTACGAGTTACGTACCAATCGGCGTATGTACAAGATGTAGGCGTGATCGTCGCTGATTCAGTGGGGTAGTTAGTGGCGGGCGGTCCTAGGTTCGACGTCGCCCGGAGAAATATTGGCCCCAGGGGAAGCGCTGTTAATTTGCAGAGCACATTGGGCACAGGCACGATTTTCCACGTACCTATCTACCTACGCGTGTAGCGTTGGCTACATTGATATCGGTGCTGGCAATTTCGTTTTATACAAATAGGTATATTATGGTTTGTTTGTTTTGGTAATGCCAACCAAAGGATATTTATAAATTTTTAGCTGATCCTTGTTTTAATTTTGTGTGACATTATTAAAAATATGTATGTTGTGGTCAATAATTAAAATCTTATTATTGCACTGACTATTAGCCGATGATTGACCTTGGGCAAGCAATGATTACTATTTATCTTTGTAACTTCACCTGGGGGGCATCATGCAGGTAATCATATTATGAAGTAGTGAGGAATAATTAACAAGCAATTAAATATACTTACATACTGCATGTTGTACACGTTCACACCATCGGTGGCGGCAGGTATCGATGAGCGACATGCGGGAACAAAGTCCAAATGTAATTAATCCTACATAATGATACATGAATTTGTAAAGTCCAACATAAAATGTTGCCATGGCAGCGCTTATTTTAAAGATAAGGGTCCCTTAAATATCCTTAAAATAAAAATCTCATTAAGGCGACGTTTCCGGGTCAGCGGACTACAGAATTTACAAATTTATTGTCGGCTAACCTAATAAATTTAAAACAGGATTACGTGGTTCGTGCACAAAGCAAAGCTTTACAATTTGCCCGATATAAATCTCTCGTCTGTGTCAAACGAGTGACTTATCATTTAAAACGAAACGACTTATAAAAGGCCTAGACACTTTCGAGCTGACTGCTTTAGTTTCAAAACCCGGATCACGCAGAGTGTAGCTTTTTATAACTTATAGAATTAAGACATAACTATCTGGATCCGACGGTTCGTGCTGGCCCGTCGTCGTTATAAGGTTCAGACTATCCAGCTGAATTGATCATAGAAAGGACCAAAACCAAATTTATTATATGGCTACATAGCCGAGACCTACACTCTGGTGGGTGGAAATTACAAAATTCAAAGGCAAGTCGTAACTTATGTCTATTTCAAAGTGTTAATTGTTATAGGCCATTCTATAAAAGGATGTTAAAAAGCAATGCTGTGTTTTGTGACGAACAACCGGCGATGGTCATGTGTTAATTTAAAAAACTTAGGGTAGAGACTAGAAATGACACCGTAGCGTTACAAAAGTCATGCGCAAACTAAAGCCTTGCGCTCTAATTCGCGATGGAATAACCACACATTTTTCAACACTTTTTTCTTAACTATAAGCGGTGTTATTTGTATTTTATGAGATACTGTCATTGATCCCAAGTCCTTTACTAAAGAAAAAAGTACAGAATGTAATTTTTGAATTCAGAAAGTCAGCTACCGCCATACTTAATCGAAATTAGTCCAGCCTTATACCTATGAGATCAAAGCGAATACGTTTAAAATCGACTTCGGTGTAACACAGTGACCACAATTGTACACTTGATGTAGAATTGTTTAGTGCCAGTGACTACTACATTCACGAATGGCGAGGACATGGCTCATGTACCGGTGTGCCGACCAACATCCGCTACCACGTCATATTGATTGCGTTTGCATGTACATCAATTAGGATCCGCGGAACGATGCGTCTTCCACGCCACTAATTATCGTCTTGTCACTGTGTAATTATGCATATAGGTTGACAGCGACGTTGATATACGTGTCGAACTCTAGTCCGTAACTATTAATCTCTATGTAACTATGTAGGTATGCTTTATATAAGCAAATGGAAAAGCTGTTATAATGATAAATTCCAACTTAATTTTTATCTATTTTGGTTGTGGAAATAAACGGGTAGTCGGAGCAAGTATAAAATATGGAAGAGCAGTGGAAGAACCCAATAAATTATCCTAATTTGGGTTTTCCTATTGTGAGTACAACATGAAAAAATGTATCAAAAAAAGTCAATTGAATAAATTACTTACACCCTGCGTCAGGACCACCAGTTTCGAATGTACCGGAAAAAAAAATATTAATTATAATATGATTAAAAATGAAATGACATATCGAGTAAGATAAAATAAAAATGAACACAACATATTTTAACATCGGTTTTAGGACAAACCCATTCCCAAAAAAAAAACGTTTGAATTTATTGACGGTATATATTTTTAAATGAAATTTTTATTTTAGTTTTATTCATAAAATGGAAGTTTAGATTCAAATTTACAAATTCGTTTTTTTTTCTGTATACAAATTTATTGCAACGAAAACTAACTTGTCAAGAAGTAAAAAATAAAATAAAAATATTACTAGCCTGTTGTACGTCTCACTGTTGGACACCGGACTCGTCTCATAAAGAGTAGGTTCCTCAAATTGTTAAGAATTAAACTAAAATATATTATATACAGAATGTAAATCTATCGCAGAGATACGGGATATTATTTCTATAAGACCAACTCCAGTATTTAAGTTACGCTTGCGACCACCACTTTGGAAGAGAGTTGTCCAAATATGTCAATCATCTATGTCAATCGTACGGATTTCAAAGGAACTACAAGTAAAACACACACATTAGTTAATACATTTTAGTATTTCTAACGTGTACGGAACCTTACCTAGCTGTCAGTTATTTCTGTTGTAATGTTAAATTGACGCTGTGTGGGAACTCGCAGGTGTCTGTAGCCGACTGTTCAAAATTGTTGGAAATGTGTCTCTATTATTACCGCTTTATCGATTCGATGCAATTGAAGGAATATAAGGGTGACGTGAGTAATGATTGTTTCCCGAGTTCTCTTGTTCTATTCGTTCGTCTGTTAAGCGTGTTGAAATCGTAAGCGATTGTGAAATATGTGTTCCTGGCTGTGTTTGAAATAACGGAATGGTTTATGAATTGGAGAAAACTGTGGGGAATGTGATGTGTTGAGGGTAAAAAATTGAAAAATATGGATGAAAATTCAGCTCTGTAGAATTTTGTACCAGATTTGACCTGTTAATTCAGTATTATAAAACACACTGAACAAAAACAAGTAGGCTTAAGAAAAGGAAAATTGTTTACCCTGCAAATTTATGACTGCAGAATCCAAAGTTATCCTCGATTTAGATTATTTATATATAGCGGTTATGAGGCACAGTATGGTGAAAGACGAACAGTTAGACGCACAATCAGCTGAGCCTTAGTAAGAATAAATAGAAAAAGATGCGAATAATAAGTTTATCCATACGACAGTTCGATTTAAATAGGCTAGTCGCAGTGCGAGGCAAAATAGGATGTATGTCAGGTTAGATCACGTGGCTTTCTGCTCGCTGTCCGCACGGGTAACTCACTAACCTATTGCATTACTTATAATTGACAACTGGCAACTGCGACCGTGCTAACTTTTGTCTCGATTCTCGTTAATACATCGATCGAATTTGGTCTAAATCAAACCTGAAATCGACGGGCACTACGCCTAATAAATTCCAATTATTGATAGAAGACCGTATTGCAAGTTTAGAATACTAAAATAAGTAGCTCAATTTTAAAATGCTGTTAAATATCTTCGCATTGTTACGGTTAAGTAAAGTTTCCGAAACGGAACCGAAAATAAAAATGTTAGCGCTTAAAGCCATAAATTCAAATAAACATCCAACAATAAAACACGTAAAATTGCACAATCAGAGTACGAAGCAGATACTTATCACGGTAACGTCCCCAAACCTGAACATTTTCCCCGGTAATGCAATAAACTGCATGAAAACAACGAGCATTACAAAGGCAGTTGAATCCGAGGGGAGCCTGAATGCTTACAGTAAATACCGCACGATACAACGTATTCCGACGATTAGGTCGACCACGATATTATTACGTGACTCGCTCCCAAAACGGACAGGCAATCTCTACAAAGAGGTATTTGGAACCCTAATTTACACCCCCTTACGTAATATTGGCGGGTTGTGAAGGTCCAGCGTGGGTTCCGTGCCCTCTCAGCTTCGATTGAAGGTGGTTCGGAGGGTCCTGCCTGTAGTGCACACTTTGGGAAAATTATTGGCTTTATAATTGGATGTCGCTCTACTTGTGACATCCTGTAACGATGCTAGTTTCTTGGTGGTTCCATCATCTTGATTTGAACTTAATTGACTGATGATTATATGTCACCAAGGTGCTGTGATAAGCTGAGCTCGTTATTTACCGTTTTTCCGGTCAATTCCTTTTCAAGATCATCGATTGAAAGTGGGATAGGCAGAGTTGTTTCGAGAAAATCTTTTCAAGATTTTATGGGAACACAATCGATGACGTAGATGTCATTTTTAGTCCAGGGAATGTTATTTACTAGACTGTAACCAATAAAGGGTCGAGTCTCTTGATAGGCAAATGTAAATCATATTCACGGTGGACTGAGTCGTTTGATTACTGTCATGGCGTTTAAAAGGATTTAAACGAAATTGTAGCAAGGTACGGACAAAATAAAACCAATATGAGGAGTTTCGGGTTCAATATCTGCGAAGCGAACGTTCTTTGTCCAGTTCCTTAGTATTGGAAATATAATGGGGTGTATTTTTGAGACGTAATTACCGGTAGTCCAGGCCATATATAAAATGAAAATTTTATTAAGCTACTGTGGTGCCAATGTCATAAATATACATACGTTCCCTGGAAAGCTTCGTTAACCGAGTTTTTTTCTTGGATTCGTATGAGTTAGTAACAGCTTTTTGAACATGGAGCGTGGGTAATGCGAAGTTCAACTCATGTTTTTGCTGGTTACGTTATACACATTTTTCGAAAACAAATTTTCACTTCAGTTAGTACTACGCCTGTTAATTTCATTCAAACTAATAGGTACAACAAACTGCTCAAGGCATTCCCAGTAATAATATTTATATAAGCCGTGGGTTCGAAAATGCCACGACCTTTCGGAATGGTGGTATATTTTGGTGTAAATTGTAACAACCTTTTCCTTGTGAGAGACAAATGATAACGGCATGGGAACACGTTTCTTCTGTACTTTATTTGATAACAAAACACCGTCATTTTTCCATATCTCTGTTATGGCTTGCGAGTCATGAACCTGAAACAAAAACAAACTATTTAGAAACTATGAAGTGAATTTAAGGAATGGAGGCTCAACATGTCCTAATATACATCTGCTTGTGGAATAGTTAGCGTCAAAATGATGAGAAGAAAAATATACCATTCCTCTGTGTGTGGTATTCTACCTAAGATGTAAATACAATTATTGCCTACACCAAAAAGTGGAAGTACTGAATTGGGAAATTTCTGGGACCGCCCATTTCATCCAAAAATTTACCAAATTTTCATCCCATTTTGCCTTACACACCATGACTGACGCCTTTGCCCCCTCCTTTATCGATAGAGGGTAGTAAAGCTGGGCACATCTCATCGATGACAGTATTAAGCCTCATGCCGCCATGTTTTGGGGCGAACTGCCTTTTATTGGACCATTCTAAGCGGTAAGCTGCTGAAAATGATCGGAAAGCTTAGTTCGTTTACACCTACCCCATTTTAGTTTTGGCCACAAATCTTTTTACATATTTCGGTACACATGTAAAATATTTTTTGGAAAAAGAATCCTCTTCGTTTTTCTCAAACTTTATATTACAAGATATTCTCGAAACAGACCGTGTTTCTGCATCTAACGACACACATGTAACGTACAAGCTCTCTTGTACCACAAATAATATTACTAAATAAATAACCTAGCACAGGTCAACGCTCTGAATGTCTGAAAGAAGTCGTCGTCTAACCACCCACAGTACAATATAACCGACCCGAAAATTAATGTTTATATAACTGGTACACGATAAATAAAGATGAGACTAACTAACGACTCAGATCAAAGACTATGATTATACTTAGACTCAAGTTATCATTAACTTGGCTACATATGTGCCTAAATTAACTAATTTCAAGTTACGGTTCGTAAGTGGCTGATAGATGTTAACGGATATTAACATGTGGGTACCGGATATTACTCCGATGGTATCTTCATATTTTAGCGGCGAATATAAGGGACCTCGTGAGGTAAATACTTCTGTCATTACATTAGGCTCAGTTATTGTCAGATGATTGCTTCTGCTGTGAAGGATTTGTGTTAAATCGTTACCTACTTTATATCATTTTCATACGCATTTTAGAGGTTCGTACTGACAGACTGTATTTCGTGGACTGACTGGCTGTTAAAATTTTCGCAGATGCTGTATTATGCCGCTATAAGCACAAAAAAATATGTCAAACAATGGTTGTATGGTCACAAACATTCAATTCATAAGCACAAAGAAACTCAAACTCAGGACAAAATTAGAGTGAATACCAAATTAATTATCATGTTATAACTTTATGGACTCGATACATATTGAGGATGGTCACAAAATATCCCTGTAATTTGTTAATAAATAATATATTCCTTTCCAAGCTGAATATTGTATTAATTCTGTGTGTATTTGATAGGCATTACGAACAAACATAATTTCCTTTTCCTAGTAGTAGTTACATTCAGAATATTTCATTTATATTTATAGTAATAGTTAATCTTTGTATTTTTTTATGGTTTCAGATATTCAGATACGGGTAAAAGCACTTACGTGCTTGTTTTAATTATCAATCTGATAAACTAAAACGATTTTAGTCGAACTCATTGAGGTTCTGTCAGTACACACACAAGGGTATAGAAGACTCATATTTTCTCGTGTACTAATGGCATATATTAAATAATATTCTTATATATTAAAAAAGGATTTTGTCTCTCGACATACAAAACAAATACCATTTACCCATGACTATGATTAATGTCCGCTTCAAGTAACTAAATGCTGAACGAACACGTAACAGTCAGGTCCAATTAAAAAAAAGCCCTCGTTTAAGAGCTTTCAGCGGATATAACAGAATAAAAACAAAATAAATACAGACTTGTCATTTCAGTTCCGTTAACGAAGCGAATAAAACTGCCAACCCTTTGAATAAACCGTGAAAATGGCTCAGAATAGCCTATTAACACTCGGTGACAATCTTGTAGAGGCTTCTCCGAGCGAATGATAATATTTTTCTTTTATTTCAAACAGTCCGACGCCATTCCTGTTTAATTAGATTATACTAATTGAGTTGGCGCCAATTGTTGGCTTTGAAAAATAAAATTGAAACGAAACACATTTTGTGGTTCACCCGCCTGCTTAACGTACAGTTATTGGCTTTTGTTGTTTTAATTTACAATGCCTTTGTCCAAACCAGGGAAGATATGCGAAAAGTAATTTTGAATACATCTCAGTTTTTCAGTATGAACTTTAATTAAACAAGGTATAGATAAAGAAAAAACGAAACCGCTTTATGAAGTGCAATCCTTTTATCGCGAGGGTTCCATTTACATTAATGTCACATGACTCAGGATACAAACATTCGTAGATCACACAAACGCTTGTTCTACGCGGGGATCGGACCCGCGACGCGTCGCGCTCACTGGATTTGGCATGGTGACCTCAACCAGTCGGCTATACGTGCTTTTCGTCGTATTAACAAAAGGTAAAGTGTAAATGTTATGGTTAAAAGTAACACCTTTTAATTTGGTGCCTGGTTGAAACGTTTGGCACGTTCGTAAAAAGTGCTTTAATAAAAAAGCTCAAGTGTTCTGGACTCCTAAAACATTTCGTGAACTTACTAATTGTGTTGGTAACGTTCATTTCCCAACTTTTATGTTACAGGTAATGAAGTAAAATTAATTAAGAACTGACTTTCAGAGCACTTGTTGAGTATAACAAAATTCTTATGAAGTTGTTGTAACAACTGGCTGTAGCCTGTGAGCCCGCCCGACACACAAGCATACAAACATACGAAAATAATCCCACGGGTACATTACATCAGGATAAAAACTATCCTTTATGTTAATCCTGATTATAAACTATCTGTGTACCAAGTTTCGTCTAAATCCGTTTAGTGGTTTTTGAGTGAAAGAGGAACAAACATCCACACAAAGAAACTTTCGCGTTTATAATATTGGTAGGATTTGTATTGTAATAGGCGTGTAACAGGCTAGTGGTTGACTGTCTTAGCGTCGCTTCGTATACAAGGAATATAAATATTTTCCTCCTTTTATTGCGGTCCCCTGCGCGCAATTACAATTGCAATTAACTTAATTTGAGGGTTCCGTTGTCCGTCGACCTGATGTTTTCAGGATTATGTTTCTTAAGTGCTTCGTGAATTGTGATGACCGTATTTTGTCGCCACTTTTGACGGTTTTTCCTACACTTAGAGGGATGATTTATAAAGAAGGTTTTTATATTTTTTAAGTGCGTTACTCGCGTTAGCGTCTTCGTTTTCTATGTGAGGTATCTATAGAGAGTTTCTGTTTTTAAATTAACGGTCTTACGAATAAAGCTTTTCGCGAAAAACTTTGTACTTGACTTGTACTGTACTGACTTGTGTAATGGCTCATCATAGTTCTCAAGCAGTTATCTTAATTCAAATCTTTGGTTTTCACGAATTATATGAGTTGCCCCTCTTTTTTATAAACGTAAGTCAATAGATGATGCTAAAATATATGACGGCGCGCGGATTAATTGAGAATACTTTGTTTATTTAGACGATTTTAATTGATTGTGGAAATGTGTATTAAGATAGTCCATAATTATTATTATAATGAGTAAGTGGTAAATTATAAAAGGGAGCGGGTTACCCCGAATAGAGTAGTAGGTGGCGCTAGGTGCGACGACGTTCGTTTTGCTTGTCAAGACAGTTGTCATAAAAATAGCGAGCACGTACTAACCTATTGGCTCCAAATAATATTCCATCTCAACCGTCCTATTGTATTCTACTCCATAATGTTATAAGTTCACATTATACAATCTACAAGATAACATTGACGCTTTTATTTCGAACATCCCGTCGCTCATACGCCCAAGATGGAGGCCAACCTAGACTGTTCGGAAAATGTTCCTGACGCTCCCACATCAGAAGTGGGATTACCAGCGACGCATCGTAAAAGATAAATACAGGTCAGCATGAAAATATGTCCTCAGAAAATTATTGCGATTGTTGGAAATATCTTTTTGCAATGCAACTACGAAATACATTTGGTGAAGATAATATAGACCGTTTCCTGGAATAGCATGCCTGAATTGAAGACGTGTTTTGGCAACATTTGATCAATTGAAAAACCCCAGCTGCAAATTTATGGCGATTACTCAATAGAAGTCGATGATTGATATGAGTTATGAGCACCTGAACCGCACGGATGAAGTTCTTGTCAGTGGAGAAGACTGCTATTGCTTTTACATTGGCGCACGCAGCGATGATAGAACCACGATTGTACAGAATTGCATTTACCACAGATATTAAAAGTCGCAGTAGAGTCGCTGCAACAAGAACTCGTCGCGCTTACTTTTAGAAAACAAAGCCTACTATGTATGAGTATACCATTTCGCCGATAGTGGCAATGAAGTCACGAGTAGAAGACGTTCCAAAGGCCTATAGTTGTGGCAAGCAGGATTACGTATCGAATGAGTGCCGCAACCGTATAAAGAAAACAATCAAGTTCCTGTATAAGCTTCTAGAAGACAGAAGTGAGGTTGTTCTGAAATCGGTATCGACGATAAAGCAGTTTGTACGAGAAAAAGCAGGTTGACAGATCAAGCATTTGGAAGAAAGCGGATTGATTTGGTTTGAAATCTAGATTTGAAAATGAAAATTGGCCAACTATATACTACGTTGCTGTCTTACAATGCGTACTAAATTGAAATTCGGCAAGACGTTTAAAGGTTTGATGGTTATTGTACTAAGTTAATAAAGAAAAGCAACGCACGTAAGTGAATTTGTCTTTGCTAAATGGAATGTAGCATCATCACTTCGAGTCAATTGTATGTGGTCAAGTCAGTTGTATGTCTTGTGTTTGAAAAAAGAAGTGAGTAAGTATAACGATTGTAGCCATTAGGCGAGGTATCGGAAGTTTAAGCAAAATGTCTTGAGTTTGATTTTTGTATGGTGCCAATATTGACAACTAATTATTGCTCTTATTACAGCTTGTCGTCTTATAATGTCGATTCAAAGAGACAGTTATTTGCGGAGGAGGAGCGACCTATGTCGACCGCTATGTCTGTACCTTAAAGTCATCGAGGGAAACTGGTGCGAAGTGCGGAGAGTGATCTGATCGTGTTGCGCTGTGTGAGCTCCAGCGAGTATCGAGTTAATTTGAACTGGGTGCTTATGGTCAAGCTTTCCTTAGGATCACTAACACAACGGTGGGTCGATTACAATTTATTTTTGATAAGGAGCGGCATATTTATCAGTATGAGTTGATGGCAGTTTCGTTAAGAAGTTGGTTATTTAAGATTTTAAAGTTATTGATTTACAAAAGGGGCTATGTATAGGACAAATAAAGTGTCAAATTGAAAGAACCAAGTTTAATGTTATTTTGATCAAGGTTTGAGAAAGTGAGGTTCTCTAGTAGTGGGTGTTGTGTTTGTAACCGGATGGAAGTTACGTGTGGTAGTGACTGGATAGAGGTTACCCGTTGTGATCGTTACCTAAGGAGGTTGCATGATCATGCCCGGAGGGAGGTCATTTTGGTTTGATGCTTATGATTGGATTAAAGTTATAAGTGTGATGATGAACATTTCCCAGGGTTAATCAAAGTTAAGCACTGATATGTTATAATAAGTTTCTTATTGTTTGAATGATAATAGGTGTTATTGCACATGTCATTGGCAGTTATGCGTTCTGAGTATAAGGCTGTTAACACTGTTGTTACCACTAGTAAAGATTTTATCCAAAGTGCCTATATCTTTAGTCCGAAAACTAAGTACCGTTCCAAATAAAGAACGAGGTCGAGAATGGTGATAGTATAGAATTTTAGGTCAATGGTCGGGATCGAAGCAGAGACCGTGTTAACTATGGCAGAGGTGGCGACTGAAGAGACTATGGTGACTCTGGCTGAGATTGGGTCTTGGAGAGGCCATGGAGTCGGGTGGACTCAGTATTCACATGGAATGCGTGCGGACTTTGTATGACTCAGATTCCTGCTTTGAGATTCGTGATTAGTTCCAGTAGTGAGTTGCTGGTGGCAACTGTAAGATTGTAGAGTTACTTGGTAGCTCTGACTTAATGAAAGGTTTCTGGTAAAGAAGATACAGATGTTAAGATAAAGTCAACTATTATAATCATGATAACGAATGACCGAGTGGTGAGTACTGCTGTGTTGTTCTTTGATGCATAATGATCTTTAATAAAGCAGACTTTAGCTGACAAGTTTCCAGGCTAACGTAATACAATGCTGTGCAATACGTAGCGATATTTTGGGTTGAGTCAACGCGGCCGTGGCCGTGCGGACTTAAATGACTTTGTCCTAAAAATTAGGATTTCATATTTTTCATAAGTAAACATAAAGAAATATTCTTGGCTGAAAACAAATGTTGAATTTTGAGCTACGAGGTTTCCGTTGGTCAAATAAGACCCAATCCACGTAAGTGTGGAGCCTGAATTTGGAACTTAACTGAGTGAATTTTTGTTCTTGGTTTCTTGTACTTTTGATAATTTGTCCCTGGGATACTTCATGAGTAGAATGTGCCGATGACGGCGCGGGTAAGTGAGTCCTACTTGTGTGGTTAGAGGAGATCACTACTTAGCAGTTGATTCAATTTATCAGTTGGACTGTGTGGCACCGATTGGACTGTGTGTTGGCCTGTGTGGCAAATAGCCTGTGTGGCAAATGGCCTGTGTGGCAAATAGCCTGTGTGGCAAATAGCCTGTGTGGCAAATAGCCTGTGTGGCAAGCCTGTGTGGCAAGTAGCCTGTGTGGCGAGCCTGTGTGGCAAGTAGCCTGTGTGGCAAGCCTGTGTGGCAAGTAGCCTGTGTGGCCAGCCTGTGTGGCCAGCCTGTGTGGCCAGCCTGTGTGGCAACGATTAGCCTGTGTGGCGACGATTAGCCTGTGTGGCGACAACTATCCTGTGTGGCACAAACTAGCCTGGGTGGCGAACCTGGTTGGCATTCAAGGGCCTATGTGGCATTGGTGAGCCGGTGTGTTTAAAATTTGCTAATCTATAGCTATAGCTGTAGTTGGAGTATAGTTCGGAGATGGATTTTATAATTTTTAAGATAGATTTGTGGAAAATGTGTCTTATGAGAAATGATAAGTGATCAGCAGTCACCCAATTGGTCAGGAAGGCCAAGACGAGAGTGTAGTGTATCATTTTATCTAATGTTTGCAGACAACAACGATGCACATGAGACACACGAGGACGTGTGACGACGCAGGACGGCCGTGACGGCGCGCGAATTAATTGAGAATACTTTGTTTATTTAGACGATTTTAATTGATTGTGGAAATGTGTATTAAGATAGTCCATAATTATTATTATAATGAGTAAGTGGTAAATTATAAAAGGGAGCGGGTTACCCCGAATAGAGTAGTAGGTGGCGCTAGGTGCGACGACGTTCGTTTTGCTTGTCAAGACAGTTGTCATAAAAATAGCGAGCACGTACTAACCTATTGGCTCCAAATAATATTCCATCTCAACCGTCCTATTGTATTCTACTCCATAATGTTATAAGTTCACATTATACAATCTACAAGATAACATTGACGCTTTTATTTCGAACATCCCGTCGCTCATACGCCCAAGATGGAGGCCAACCTAGACTGTTCGGAAAATGTTCCTGACGCTCCCACATATATGTAAATGTCATTTCATTACCATGGTCTGCCATTCTCATAGCGACATTACCAACTAATAAGCGAACCGACACAAACAAACGAAAATAAATCAACGCCCTTAATGAAAATCAGTAACCTCTTCTTCTATGTAAATATATTAATTTACGAGTCAAAACATGAAACTGGCAGGCAACGAACTTGTTTTCTGACATTATCACAACATGTGGCGCGGAACATAATAAGCGAGTGTTCCGACCACAGTGTTTTGTTTCAACACATTCTATGGATGATGCGAATTCAGGATGGAGATAATATATTGTGTTGCAGACTAATAGAGACATGCTTTGATTACTGAGTTCAGTTAGTTTTCAAACTGGAATTTTGTTGCGAATTATTTTATAAAAATTTGTATTGCAAT